>NW_026512408.1:0-1180 GCF_027579735.1 Bombina bombina | reverse complement strand
TACACTGAACTGCAGATGCCGAACAGTAGACTGAAAAGAGAAGGAATTTGGTCTGTCAGAAGGATTTAAATCGATAGGGAAACAATTATAGTCCCTACGCAAACTACCCTGTAGCTGAGACAAGGGGCTTCTTTCCAATTCCAAACGTGAACAAAGCAAGTCAAATGAGATTTTGCTAGAAGAAGGATGTCGCCAAATCCGATAGGTTGGCCACTGCAATCCCAGAATCCTTGAGAAAACTCCGGAAGCAAAGCCATTGTTGAACCACAACTGAAAAAGTTTGGTCAGAAGTAAAACTAAAAAATCTCAGATGAACCCTTTAATGGGAACCTGAGAGTACGCATCCATTAGGTCTAAGGTCATAATAAACTGACCCTCTGCACCAAGGAAGAATGGAGTGAATAGAATCAGCAGAGCCATAGCTTATGAGCTATAAGTAGCTACTCAGCTCTAAAGTTAAAACTCAACAGACCGTAATTCTATACAAGATCCGTTTGTATAATTACAGAGGAGACCCTGATTTTGGAGAACTAAGAACGAAAATCAGTTTGACAGTGTCTCACAAACCTATCACCTCTCCGGATTGAAAAGAATAGAAACACAGCTCGCTCTCAGTCGGAGATCGAGGTGGGGACATTGAAAACTGCAGTCTAAGATGGCGCTTCTCCTACCCGGGAAGAAGGATGCGGGCTCATAAAGACAGAATGGAGATGAAGCACGCAAACATTGCGCTTCATCCTGCCGCACAAAAAGGCATTGCTACAGCCTAAAGTTTAATACACTCCTGTGCAGGGTACAGATATAAGCCAAAGGTCTTAGATAAAATGCACCACACCGCTGCCTAAAAAAGCAGAATGGATACTCCAACTCAGCGACATTGCTTTACATAAGGCAATGTGTGTTAGCTATGCAGTTCCCTAGAAATTGCGCCCTATGCGCTCTCTTCTCAGTCTTATAGAGAAAGCTGCCCAAGTAAAGATTAAAACTCAAATTAGATTTAAGCCCCAAGGGGTTTAACCCCTTCCTTACTATGAAGGAGATTAACCCTAGTCTCCTTAAGTTTCATGACTAACGTGCCTGCAAACTGCCTAAATTTTCCTCCGGATTCGTCCCACTAATAGCAGAGGGTCCTCAACCCCTTTAGTGCCAGCCTTCTAGCCCCAGAAGAACAAAAAAGGCA
>NW_026512407.1:67500-94817 GCF_027579735.1 Bombina bombina | reverse complement strand
AATGCTCTCAAGGCCTGGCCTCGGCTAGCGAGGACCAAGTTCATACGGTTTCAATCAGACAACATGACTACTGTTGCGTACATCAACCATCAGGGGGGAACAAGGAGTTCCCTAGCGATGGAAGAAGTGACCAAAATCATTCTATGGGCGGAGCCTCACTCCTGCCACCTGTCTGCTATCCACATCCCAGGAGTGGAAAATTGGGAAGCAGATTTTCTGAGTCGTCAGACATTGCATCCGGGGGAGTGGGAACTCCATCCGGAAATCTTTGCCCAAGTCACTCACCTGTGGGGCATTCCAGACATGGATCTGATGGCCTCTCGTCAGAACTTCAAAGTTCCTTGCTACGGGGCCAGATCCAGGGATCCCAAGGCGGCTCTAGTGGATGCACTAGTAGCACCTTGGACCTTCAAACTAGCTTATGTGTTCCCGCCATTTCCTCTCATCCCCAGGCTGGTAGCCAGGATCAATCAGGAGAGGGCGTCGGTGATCTTGATAGCTCCTGCGTGGCCACGCAGGACTTGGTATGCAGATCTGGTGAATATGTCATCGGCTCCACCTTGGAAGCTACCTTTGAGACGAGACCTTCTTGTTCAGGGTCCGTTCGAACATCCGAATCTGGTTTCACTCCAGCTGACTGCTTGGAGATTGAACGCTTGATTTTATCGAAGCGAGGATTCTCAGATTCTGTTATCGATACTCTTGTTCAGGCCAGAAAGCCTGTAACTAGAAAGATTTACCACAAAATTTGGAAAAAATATATATGTTGGTGTGAATCTAAAGGATTCCCTTGGGACAAGGTTAAGATTCCTAGGATTCTATCCTTCCTTCAAGAAGGATTGGAAAAAGGATTATCTGCAAGTTCCCTGAAGGGACAGATTTCTGCCTTGTCGGTATTACTTCACAAAAAGCTGGCAGCTGTGCCAGATGTTCAAGCCTTTGTTCAGGCTCTGGTTAGAATCAAGCCTGTTTACAAACCTTTGACTCCTCCTTGGAGTCTCAATTTAGTTCTTTCAGTTCTTCAGGGGGTTCCGTTTGAACCCTTACATTCCGTTGATATTAAGTTATTATCTTGGAAAGTTTTGTTTTTAGTTGCGATTTCTTCTGCTAGAAGAGTCTCAGAATTATCTGCTCTGCAGTGTTCTCCTCCTTATCTGGTGTTCCATGCAGATAAGGTGGTTTTACGTACTAAACCTGGTTTTCTTCCAAAAGTTGTTTCTAACAAAAACATTAACCAGGAGATTATCGTACCTTCTCTGTGTCCAAAACCAGTTTCAAAGAAGGAACGTTTGTTGCACAATTTGGATGTTGTTCGCGCTCTAAAATTCTATTTAGATGCTACTAAGGATTTTAGACAAACATCTTCCTTGTTTGTTGTTTATTCAGGTAAAAGGAGAGGTCAAAAAGCAACTTCTACCTCTCTCTCTTTTTGGATTAAAAGCATCATCAGATTGGCTTACGAGACTGCCGGACGGCAGCCTCCCGAAAGAATCACAGCTCATTCCACTAGGGCTGTGGCTTCCACATGGGCCTTCAAGAACGAGGCTTCTGTTGATCAGATATGTAGGGCAGCGACTTGGTCTTCACTGCACACTTTTACCAAATTTTACAAGTTTGATACTTTTGCTTCTTCTGAGGCTATTTTTGGGAGAAAGGTTTTGCAAGCCGTGGTGCCTTCCATTTAGGTGACCTGATTTGCTCCCTCCCTTCATCCGTGTCCTAAAGCTTTGGTATTGGTTCCCACAAGTAAGGATGACGCCGTGGACCGGACACACCTATGTTGGAGAAAACAGAATTTATGTTTACCTGATAAATTTCTTTCTCCAACGGTGTGTCCGGTCCACGGCCCGCCCTGGTTTTTTTAATCAGGTCTGATAATTTATTTTCTTTAACTACAGTCACCACGGTACCATATGGTTTCTCCTATGCAAATATTCCTCCTTAACGTCGGTCGAATGACTGGGGTAGGCGGAGCCTAGGAGGGATCATGTGACCAGCTTTGCTGGGCTCTTTGCCATTTCCTGTTGGGGAAGAGAATATCCCACAAGTAAGGATGACGCCGTGGACCGGACACACCGTTGGAGAAAGAAATTTATCAGGTAAACATAAATTCTGTTTTTATTGCGTCATTCTTGGCGCGGACTTTTTTGGCGCAAAAATTCTATTTCCGTTTCCGGCGTCATACATGTCGCCGGAAGTTGCGTCATTTTTTGACGTTATTTTGCGCCAAAAATTTCGGCGTTCCGGATGTGGCGTCATTTTTGGCGCCAAAAAGCATTTAGGCGCCAAATAATGTGGGCGTCTTATTTGGCGCGAAAAAATATGGGCGTCACTTTTGTCTCCACATTATTTAAGTCTCATTTTTTATTGCTTCTGGTTGCTAGAAGCTTGTTCTTTGGCATTTTTTTCCCATTCCTGAAACTGTCATTTAAGGAATTTGATCAATTTTGCTTTATATGTTGTTTTTTTCTTTTACATATTGCAAGATGTTCCACGTTGCAACTGAGTCAGAAGATACTTCAGGAAAATCACTGCACAGTGCTGGAGCTACCAAGCTAAGTGTATCTGCTATAAACTTTTGGTATCTGTTTCTCCAGCTGTTATTTGTATTGCATGTCATGTCAAACTTATTAATGCAGATAAAATTTCCTTTAGTACTGTTACATTACCTGTTGCTGTTCCGTCAACATCTAATTTTCAGAGTGTTCCTGATAACATAAGAGATTTTATTTTTTAAATCCATTAAGAAGGCTATGTCTTATTTCTCCTTCTAGTATACATAAAAGTCTTTTAAAACTTCTCCTTTTTCAGATGAATTTTTAAATGAACATCATCATTCTGATACTGATAATAGTTCTTCTGGTTCAGAGGTTTCTGTCTCAGAGGTTGATGCTGATAAATCTTTGTATTTGTTCAAGATGGAATTTATTCGTTCTTTACTTAAAGAAGTGTTATTTGCATTAGAAATAGAGGATTCTGGTCCTCTTGATACTAAATGTAAACGTTTAAATAAGGTTTTTAAATCTCCTGTAGTTATTCCAGAAGTGTTTTATCTCCCTGATGCTATTTCTGAAGTAATTTCCAGGGAATGGAATAATTTGGGTAATTTATTTTACTCCTTCTAGACGTTTAAGCAAATTATATCCTGTGCCATCTGACAGATTAGAGTTTTTTTGGGACAAAAATCCCTAAGGTTATGGGGCTGTCTCTTCTCCTGCTAATGTACTACTATTCCTACGGCAGATAGTACTTCATTTAAGGATCCTTTAGATAGGAAAATTGAATCCTTTCTAAGAAAAGCTTACTTATGTTCAGGTAATCTTCTTAGACCTGCTATATTTTTAGCGGATGTTGCTGCAGCTTCAACTTTTTGGTTAGAAGCTTTAGCGCAACAAGTAACAGATCATAATTTTATGGCATTATTATTATTCTATAACATGCTAATAATTTTATTGGTGATACCATCTTTTGATATCATTAGAGTTGATGTCAGGTATATGTCTCTAGCTATTTTAGCTAGAAAAGCTTTATGGATTAAACTTTGAATGCTGACATGTCTTCTAAGTCAACTTTGCTTTCTTTCCAGGGTAAATAATCATTTTCGTTCCTTTCCTCACAAGGAACAAAAGCCTGATCCTTCATCCTCAGGAGCGGTATCAGTTTGGAAACTATTTTTCAGTTTGGAATATTTCCAAGCCTTATAGAAACCTATAGCCAGCTCCTAAGTACCTATGAAGGTGCGGCTCTTATTCCAGCTCAGCTGGTATGGGGCAGATTACGTTTTCTTCAAAGAAATTTGGATCAATTCTGTTCTTAATCTCTGGTTTCAGAAACATTGTTTTCAGAAAGGTGCAAAATTGGCTTCAAGTTAAGGCCTCCTGCTAAGAGATTCTTTTCTTTCCCGTGTCCCAGTTAACACAGCAAAGGCTCAGCATTTCTGAAATGTGTTTCGGATCTAGAGTTGGCTGGAGTATTTATGCCAGTTCCAGTTCTGGAACAGGGGCTGGGGTTTTATTTTTTCTCTTCATTGTACCAAAGAAGGTCAATTCCTTCAGACCAGTTCCGGATCTATCATTATTGAATCGTTATGTTAGGATACCAACATTCAAGATGGTTACTGTAGGACTATCCTGCCTTTTGTTTAGCAAGGGCATTATATGTCTACAATAGATTTTCAGGATGTGTATCTGCATATTCCGATTCATCCAGATCACTTTTAGTGTCTGAGATTCTCTTTTTAGACAAGCATTACCAGTTTTGTGGCTCTACCGTTTGGCCTAGCCTCAGTTCCAAGAATTTTTTTCAAAGGTTCTCGGTGCCCTTCTTTCTGTAATCAGAGAATAGGGTTTTGGTATTTCCTTATTTGGACGATATCTTGGTACTTGCTCAGTCTTCTCTTTTTCGAAGAATCTCATACGAATCGACTTGTGTTGTTTCTTCAAGTTCATGGTTGGAGGATCAATTTACCAATCAGTTCATTGATTCCTCAGACAAGGGTAACCTTTTTTAGGTTTCTAGATAAATTCAGTGTCTATGACTCTGTCCTTGTCAGACAAGAGAAGTTTAACATTGATATCAGCTTGTCAAAACCTTCAGTCACAATCATTCCCTTTGGTAGCCTTATGCATGGAAATGTTGGGTCTTAGGACTGCCGCATCAGATGCGATCTCCTTTGCTCGTTTTCACATGCGACCTCTTCAGCTCTGTATGCTGAACCAATGGTGCAGGGATTACTCAAAGATATCTTAATTAATATCTTTAAACTGATTTTACAACACTCTCTGACATGGTGGACAGATCACCATCGTTTAGTTCAGGGGGCTTCTTTGTTCTTCCGACCTGGACTATAATCTCAACAGATGCAAGTCTTACAGGTTGGGGAGCTGTGTGGGGGTATCTGACGGCACAAGGGGTTTGGGAATCTCAGGAGGTGAGATTTCCGATCAATATTTTGGAACTCCGTGCAATTTTCAGAGCTCTTCAGTCTTGGCCTCTTCTGAAGAGAGAGTTGTTCATTTGTTTTCAGATAGACAATGTCACAACTGTGGCATACATCAATCATCAAGGAGGGACTCACAGTCCTCTGGCTATGAAAGAAGTATCTCGAATTTTGGTTTGGGCGGAATCCAGCTCCTGTCTAATCTCTGCGGTTCATATCCCAGGTATGGACAATTGGAAAGCGGATTATCTCAGTCGCCAAACGTTGCATCCGGGCGAATGGTCTCTTCACCCAGAGGTATTTCTTCAGATTGTTCAAATGTGGGAACTTCCAGAAATAGATCTGATGGCTTCTCATCTAAACAAGAAACTTCCCAGGTATCTGTCCAGATCCCGGGATCCTCAGGCGGAGGCAGTGGATGCATTTTCACTTCCTTGGAAGTATCATCCTGCCTATATCTTTCCGCCTCTAGTTCTTCTTCCAAGAGTAATCTCCAAGATTCTGAAGGAATGCTCGTTTGTTCTGCTGGTAGCTCCGGCATGGCCTCACAGGTTTTGGTATGCGGATCTTGTCCGGATGGCCTCTTGCCAACCGTGGACTCTTCCGTTAAGACAAGACCTTTTGTCTCAAGGTCCTTTTTTCCATCAGGATCTGAAATCCTTAAATTTAAAGGTATGGAGATTGAACGCTTGATTCTTGGTCAAAGAGGTTTCTCTGACTCTGTGATTAATACTATGTTACAGGCTCGTAAATCTGTATCCAGAGAGATATATTATAGAGTCTGGAAGACTTATATTTCTTGGTGTCTTTCTCATCATTTTTCTTGGCATTCTTTTAGAATACCGAGAATATTACAGTTTCTTCAGGATGGTTTAGATAAGGGTTTGTCCGCAAGTTCCTTGAAAGGTCAAATCTCTGCTCTTTCTGTTCTTTTTCATAGAAAGATTGCTATTCTTCCTGATATTCATTGTTTTGTACAAGCTTTGGTTCGTATAAAGCCTGTCATTAAGTCAATTTCTCCTCCTTGGAGTTTGAATTTGGTTCTGGGGGCTCTTCAAGCTCCTCCATTTGAACCTATGCATTCATTGGATATTAAATTACTTTCTTGGAAAGTTTTGTTCCTTTTGGCCATCTCTTCTGCCAGAAGAGTTTTCTGAATTATCTGCTCTTTCTTGTGAGTCTCCTTTTCTGATTTTTCATCAGGATAAGGCGGTGTTGCGAACTTCTTTTGAATTTTTACCTAAGTTGTGAATTTCAACAACATTAGTAGAGACATTGTGGTTCCTTCATTATGTCTTAATCCTAAGAATTCTAAGGAGAAATCGTTGCATTCTTTGGATGTTATTAGAGCTTTGAGATATTATGTTGAAGCTACTAAGTCTTTCCGAAAGACTTCTAGTTTATTTGTTATCTTTTCCGGTTTTTAGAAAGGCCAGAAAACTTCTGCCATTTCTTTGGCATCTTGGTTGAAATCTTTAATTCATCTTGCCTATGTTGAGTCGGGTAAGACTCCGCCTCATAGGATTACAGCTCATTCTACTAGGTCAGTTTCTACTTCCTGGGCGTTTAGGAATGAAGCTTCGGTTGATCAGATTTGCAAAGCGGCAACTTGGTCCTCTTTGCATACTTTTACCAAATTCTACCATTTTGTTGTATTTTCTTCTTCTGAAGCAGTTTTTGGTAGAAAAGTACTTCAGGCAGCGGTTTCAGTTTGAATCTTCTGCTTATGTTTTTCATTAAACTTTATTTTGGGTGTGGATTATTTTCAGCAGGAATTGGCTGTCTTTATTTTATCCCTCCCTCTCTAGTGACTCTTGTGTGGAAAGATCCACATCTTGGGTAGTCATTATCCCATACGTCACTAGCTCATGGACTCTTGCTAATTACATGAAAGAAAACATAATTTATGTAAGAACTTACCTGATAAATTCATTTCTTTCATATTAGCAAGAGTCCATGAGGCCCGCCCTTTTTTGTGGTGGTTATGATTTTTTTGTATAAAGCACAATTATTCCAATTCCTTATTTTATATGCTTTCGCACTTTTTTTCTTATCACCCCACTTCTTGGCTATTCGTTAAACTGAATTGTGGGTGTGGTGAGGGGTGTATTTATAGGCATTTTGAGGTTTGGGAAACTTTGCCCCTCCTGGTAGGAATGTATATCCCATACGTCACTAGCTCATGGACTCTTGCTAATATGAAAGAAATGAATTTATCAGGTAAGTTCTTACATAAATTATGTTTTTATAGCATTATTATTATTCTATAACATGCTAATAATTTCTCCAACATAGGTGTGTCCGGTCCACGGCGTCATCCTTACTTGTGGGAAATTCTCTTCCCCAACAGGAAATGGCAAAGAACCCAGCAAAGCTGGTCACATGATCCCTCCTAGGCTCCGCCTACCCCAGTCATTCTCTTTGCCGTTGTACAGGCAACATCTCCACGGAGATGGCTTAGAGTTTTTTAGTGTTTAACTGTAGTTTTTATTATTCAATCAAGAGTTTGTTATTTTTAAATAGTGCTGGTATGTACTATTTACTCAGAAACAGAAAAGAGATGAAGATTTCTGTTTGTATGAGGAAAATGATTTTAGCACCGTAACTAAAATCCATGGCTGTTCCACACAGGACTGTTGAGAGCAATTAACTTCAGTTGGGGGAACAGTGTGCAGTCTCTTGCTGCTTGAGGTATGACACATTCTAACAAGACGATGTAATGCTGGAAGCTGTCATTTTTCCCTATGGGATCCGGTAAGCCATATTTTATTACGATGGTAAATAAGGGCTTCACAAGGGCTTATTAAGATTGTAGACTTTTTTGGGCTAAATCGATTCAGTTTTAAAACATATTTAGCCTTGAGGAATCATTTTATCTGGGTATATTGATATTATAATATCGGCAGGCACTGTATTAGACACCTTATTTCTCTGGGGCTTTCCCTAGGCATAAGCAGAGCCTCATTTTCGCGCCGGTGTGGCGCACTTGTTTTTGAGAGGCATGGCATGCAGTCGCATGTGAGAGGAGCTCTGATACTTAGAAAAGGCTTTCTGAAGGCGTCATTTGGTATCGTATTCCCCTTTGGGTTTGGTTGGGTCTCAGCAAAGCAGATACCAGGGACTGTAAAGGGGTTAAAGTGTTAAAACGGCTCCGGTTCCGTTATTTTAAGGGTTAAAGCTTCCAAATTTGGTGTGCAATACTTTTAAGGCTTTAAGACACTGTGGTGAAAATTTGGTGAATTTTGTACAATTCCTTCATGTTTTTTCGCAATTGCAGTAATAAAGTGTGTTCAGTTTAAAATTTAAAGTGACAGTAACGGTTTTATTTTAAAACGTTCTTTGTACTTTATTATCAAGTTTATGCCTGTTTAACATGTCTGAACTACCAGATAGACTGTGTTCTGAATGTGGGGAAGCCAGAATTCCTGTTCATTTAAATAAATGTGATTTATGTGATAATGACAATGATGCCCAAGATGATTCCTCAAGTGAGGGGAGTAAGCATGGTACTGCATC
The DNA here is from genome assembly GCF_027579735.1 of Bombina bombina. Taxonomy (NCBI): domain Eukaryota; kingdom Metazoa; phylum Chordata; class Amphibia; order Anura; family Bombinatoridae; genus Bombina; species Bombina bombina. Next base: position 86,362 of record NW_026512407.1, on the reverse strand, counting down.
ATTCCCTCCTTCGTCTACACGAGCCTTGCCCACTCAGGAGGCCCCTAGTACATCTAGCGCGCCAATACTCCTTACTATGCAACAATTAACGGCTGTAATGGATAATTCTGTCAAAAACATTTTAGCCAAAATGAACCCTTGTCAGCGTAAGCGTGGCTGCTCTGTTTTAGTTACTGGAGAGCATGACGACGCTGATATTAATATCTCTGAAGGACCCCTAACCCAATCTGAGGGGGCCAGGGAGGTTTTGTCTGAGGGAGAAATTACTGATTCAGGGAACATTTCTCAACAGGCTGAACCTGATGTAATTGCATTTAAATTTAAGTTGGAACATCTCCGCATTCTGCTTAAGGAGGTATTATCCACTCTGGATGATTGTGAAAAGTTGGTCATCCCAGAGAAACTATGTAAAATGGACAAGTTCCTAGAGGTGCCGGAGCTCCCAGAAGCTTTTCCTATACCCAAGCGGGTGGCGGACATTGTTAATAAAGAATGGGAAAGGCCCGGTATTCCTTTCGTCCCTCCCCCCATATTTAAAAAATTGTTTCCTATGGTCGACCCCAGAAAGGACTTATGGCAGACAGTCCCCAAGGTCGAGGGAGCGGTTTCTACTTTAAACAGACGCACCACTATACCCATAGAAGATAGTTGTGCTTTCAAAGATCCTATGGATAAAAAATTAGAAGGTTTGCTTAAAAAGATGTTTGTTCAGCAGGGTTACCTTCTACAACCAATTTCATGCATTGTCCCTGTCACTACAGCCGCATGTTTCTGGTTTGATGAGCTGATAAAGGCGCTCGATAGTGATTCTCCCCCTTATGAGGAGATTATGGACAGAATCAATGCTCTCAAATTGGCTAATTCTTTCACCCTAGACGCCACTTTGCAATTGGCTAGGTTAGCGGCTAAGAATTCTGGGTTTGCTGTTGTGGCGCGCAGAGCGCTTTGGTTGAAATCTTGGTCGGCTGATGCGTCTTCCAAGAACAAGCTACTAAACATTCCTTTCAAGGGGAAAACGCTGTTTGGCCCTGACTTGAAAGAGATTATCTCGGATATCACTGGGGGTAAGGGCCACGCCCTTCCTCAGGACCGGCCTTTCAAGGCGAAAAATAGACCTAATTTTCGTCCCTTTCGTAAAAACGGACCAGCCCAAAGTGCTACGTCCTCTAAGCAAGAGGGTAATACTTCTCAAGCCAAGCCAGCTTGGAGACCAATGCAAGGCTGGAACAAGGGAAAGCAGGCCAAGAAGCCTGCCACTGCTACCAAGACAGCATGAAATATTGGCCCCCGATCCGGGACCGGATCTGGTGGGGGGCAGACTCTCTCTCTTCGCTCAGGCTTGGGCAAGAGATGTTCTGGATCCTTGGGCGCTAGAAATAGTCTCCCAGGGTTATCTTCTGGAATTCAAGGGACTTCCCCCAAGGGGGAGGTTCCACAGGTCTCAGTTGTCTTCAGACCACATAAAAAGACAGGCGTTCTTACATTGTGTAGAAGACCTGTTAAAAATGGGAGTGATTCATCCTGTTCCACTAAGAGAACAAGGGATGGGGTTCTACTCCAATCTGTTCATAGTTCCCAAAAAAGAGGGAACGTTCAGACCAATCTTAGATCTCAAGATCTTAAACAAGTTTCTCAAGGTTCCATCGTTCAAGATGGAAACCATTCGAACTATTCTTCCTTCCATCCAGGAAGGTCAATTCATGACCACGGTGGATTTAAAGGATGCGTATCTACATATTCCTATCCACAAGGAACATCATCGGTTCCTAAGGTTCGCATTCCTGGACAAACATTACCAGTTCGTGGCGCTTCCTTTCGGATTAGCCACTGCTCCAAGGATTTTTACAAAGGTACTAGGGTCCCTTCTAGCGGTGCTAAGACCAAGGGGCATTGCAGTAGTACCTTACCTGGACGACATTCTGATTCAAGCGTCGTCCCTTCCTCAAGCAAAGGCTCACACGGACATCGTCCTGGCCTTTCTCAGATCTCACGGCTGGAAAGTGAACGTGGAAAAGAGTTCTCTATCCCCGTCAACAAGGGTTTCCTTCTTGGGAACAATTATAGACTCCTTAGAAATGAGGATCTTTCTAACAGAGGCCAGAAAAACAAAACTTCTAGACTCTTGTCGGATACTTCATTCCGTTCCTCTTCCTTCCATAGCTCAGTGCATGGAAGTGATCGGGTTGATGGTAGCGGCGATGGACATAGTTCCTTTTGCGCGCATTCATCTAAGACCATTACAACTGTGCATGCTCAGTCAGTGGAATGGGGACTATACAGACTTGTCTCCGAAGATACAAGTAAATCAGAGGACCAGAGACTCACTCCGTTGGTGGCTGTCCCTGGACAATCTGTCTCAAGGGATGACGTTCCGCAGACCAGAGTGGGTCATTGTCACGACCGACGCCAGTCTGATGGGCTGGGGCGCGGTCTGGGGATCCCTGAAAGCTCAGGGTCTTTGGTCTCGGGAAGAATCTCTTCTACCGATAAATATTCTGGAACTGAGAGCGATATTCAATGCTCTCAAGGCCTGGCCTCGGCTAGCGAGGACCAAGTTCATACGGTTTCAATCAGACAACATGACAACTGTTGCGTACTTCAACCATCAGGGGGGAACAAGGAGTTCCCTAGCGATGGAAGAAGTGACCAAAATCATTCTATGGGCGGAGTCTCACTCCTGCCACCTGTCTGCTATCCACATCCCAGGAGTGGAAAATTGGGAAGCGGATTTTCTGAGTCGTCAGACATTGCATCCGGGGGAGTGGGAACTCCATCCGGAAATCTTTGCCCAAGTCACTCACCTGTGGGGCATTCCAGACATGGATCTGATGGCCTCTCGTCAGAACTTCAAAGTTCCTTGCTACGGGGCCAGATCCAGGGATCCCAAGGCGGCTCTAGTGGATGCCCTAGTAGCACCTTGGACCTTCAAACTAGCTTATGTGTTCCCGCCATTTCCTCTCATCCCCAGGCTGGTAGCCAGGATCAATCAGGAGAGGGCGTCGGTGATCTTGATAGCTCCTGCGTGGCCACGCAGGACTTGGTATGCAGATCTGGTGAATATGTCATCGGCTCCACCTTGGAAGCTACCTTTGAGACGAGACCTTCTTGTTCAGGGTCCGTTCGAACATCCGAATCTGGTTTCACTCCAGCTGACTGCTTGGAGATTGAACGCTTGATTTTATCGAAGCGAGGATTCTCAGATTCTGTTATCGATACTCTTGTTCAGGCCAGAAAGCCTGTAACTAGAAAGATTTACCACAAAATTTGGAAAAAATATATCTGTTGGTGTGAATCTAAAGGATTCCCTTGGGACAAGGTTAAGATTCCTAGGATGCTATCCTTCCTTCAAGAAGGATTGGAAAAAGGATTATCTGCAAGTTCCCTGAAGGGACAGATTTCTGCCTTGTCGGTATTACTTCACAAAAAGCTGGCAGCTGTGCCAGATGTTCAAGCCTTTGTTCAGGCTCTGGTTAGAATCAAGCCTGTTTACAAACCTTTGACTCCTCCTTGGAGTCTCAATTTAGTTCTTTCAGTTCTTCAGGGGGTTCCGTTTGAACCCTTACATTCCGTTGATATTAAGTTATTATCTTGGAAAGTGTTGTTTTTAGTTGCGATTTCTTCTGCTAGAAGAGTCTCAGAATTATCTGCTCTGCAGTGTTCTCCTCCTTATCTGGTGTTCCATGCAGATAAGGTGGTTTTACGTACTAAACCTGGTTTTCTTCCAAAAGTTGTTTCTAACAAAAACATTAACCAGGAGATTATCGTACCTTCTCTGTGTCCAAAACCAGTTTCAAAGAAGGAACGTTTGTTGCACAATTTGGATGTTGTTCGCGCTCTAAAATTCTATTTAGATGCTACAAAGGATTTTAGACAAACATCTTCCTTGTTTGTTGTTTATTCAGGTAAAAGGAGAGGTCAAAAAGCAACTTCTACCTCTCTCTCTTTTTGGATTAAAAGCATCATCAGATTGGCTTACGAGACTGCCGGACGGCAGCCTCCCGAAAGAATCACAGCTCATTCCACTAGGGCTGTGGCTTCCACATGGGCCTTCAAGAACGAGGCTTCTGTTGATCAGATATGTAGGGCAGCGACTTGGTCTTCACTGCACACTTTTACCAAATTTTACAAGTTTGATACTTTTGCTTCTTCTGAGGCTATTTTTGGGAGAAAGGTTTTGCAAGCCGTGGTGCCTTCCATTTAGGTGACCTGATTTGCTCCCTCCCTTCATCCGTGTCCTAAAGCTTTGGTATTGGTTCCCACAAGTAAGGATGACGCCGTGGACCGGACACACCTATGTTGGAGAAAACAGAATTTATGTTTACCTGATAAATTTCTTTCTCCAACGGTGTGTCCGGTCCACGGCCCGCCCTGGTTTTTTAATCAGGTCTGATAATTTATTTTCTTTAACTACAGTCACCACGGTACCATATGGTTTCTCCTATGCAAATATTCCTCCTTAACGTCGGTCGAATGACTGGGGTAGGCGGAGCCTAGGAGGGATCATGTGACCAGCTTTGCTGGGCTCTTTGCCATTTCCTGTTGGGGAAGAGAATTTCCCACAAGTAAGGATGACGCCGTGGACCGGACACACCGTTGGAGAAAGAAATTTATCAGGTAAACATAAATTCTGTTTTTATTTGTGATACCATCTTTTGATATCATTAGAGTTGATGTCAGGTATATGTCTCTAGCTATTTTAGCTAGAAGAGCTTTATGGCTTAAAACTTGGAATGCTGATATGTCTTCTAAGTCTACTTTGCTATCCCTTTCTTTCCAGGGTAATAAATCATTCGGTTCTCAGTTGGATTCTATTATCTCAACTGTTACTGGAGGGAAGGGAACTTTTTTACCAAAGGATAAAAAATCTAAGGTAAATTTAGGTCTAATAATCGTTTTCGTTCCTTTCCTCACAACAAGGAACAAAAGCCTGATCCTTCATCCTCAGGAGCGGTATCAGTTTGGAAACCATTTCCAGTTTGGAATATATCCAAGCCTTATAGAAACCCAAAGCCAGCTCCTAAGTACCCATGAAGGTGCGGCCCTCATTCCAGCTCAGCTGGTATGGGGCAGATTAAGTTTTCTTCAAAGAGATTTGGATCAATTCCGTTTACAATCTCTGGTTTCAGAACATTGTTTCAGAAAGGTACAGAATTGGCTTCAAGTTAAGGCCTCCTGCAAAGAGATTTTTTTCTTTCCCGTGTCCCAGTAAACCCAGCAAAGGCTCAGCATTTCTGAAATTTTTTTTTTTCAGATCTAGAGTTGGCTGGAGTAATTATGCCAGTTCCAGTTCTGGAACAGGGGTTGGGGTTTTATTCTATCTCTTCATTGTACCAAAGAAGGTCAATTCCTTCAGACCAGTTCCGGATCTATCAATATTGAATCGTTATGTAAGGATACCAACATTCAAGATGGTAACTGTAGGACTATCCTTTTGTTTAGCAAGGGCATTATATGTCTACAATAGATTTACAGGATGCATATCTGCATATTCCGATTCATCCAGATCACTTTTAGTTTCTGAGATTCTCTTTTTAGACAAGCATTACCAGTTTTGTGGCTCTACCGTTTGGCCTAGCATCAGCTCCAAGAATTTTTTCAAAGGTTCTCGGTGCCCTTCTGTCTGTAATCAGAGAACAGGGTATTGTGGTATTTCCTTATTTTGGACGATATCTTGGTACTTGCTCAGTCTTCACATTTTCGCAGAATCTCATACGAATCGACTTGTGTTGTTTCTTCAAGATCATGGTTGGAGGATCAATTTACCAAAAAGTTCATTGATTCCTCAGACAAGGGTAACCTTTTTAGGTTTCCAGATAGATTCAGTGTCTATGGCTCTGTCTTTGTCAGACAAGAGAAGTCTAACATTGATATCAGCTTGTCAAAACCTTCAGTCACAATCATTCCCTTTGGTAGCCTTATGCATGGAAATTTTAGGTCTTATGACTGCCGCATCGGATGCGATCTCCTTTGCTCGTTTTCACATGCGACCTCTTCAGCTCTGTATGCTGAACCAATGGTGCAGGGATTACACAAAGATATCTCAATTAATATCTTTAAACCGATTATACGACACTCTCTGACGTGGTGGACAGATCACCATCGTTTAGTTCAGGGGGCTTCTTTGTTCTTCCGACCTGGACTATAATCTCAACAGATGCAAGTCTTACAGGTTGGGGAGCTGTGTGGGGGTCTCTGACGGCACAAGGGGTTTGGGAATCTCAGGAGGTGAGATTACCGATCAATATTTTGGAACTCCGTGCAATTTTCAGAGCTCTTCAGTCTTGGCCTTTTCTGAAGAGAGAGTTGTTCATTTGTTTTCAGATAGACAATGTCACAACTGTGGCATACATCAATCATCAAGGAGGGACTCACAGTCCTCTGGCTATGAAAGAAGTATCTCGAATTTTGGTTTGGGCGGAATCCAGCTCCTGTCTAATCTCTGCGGTTCATATCCCAGGTATAGACAATTGGGAAGCGGATTATCTCAGTCGCCAAACGTTGCATCCGGGCGAATGGTCTCTTCACCCAGAGGTATTTCTTCAGATTGTTCAATTGTGGGAACTCCCAGAAATAGATCTGATGGCTTCTCATCTAAACAAGAAACTTCCCTGGTATCTGTCCAGATCCCGGGATCCTCGGGCGGGGGCAGTGGATGCATTATCACTTCCTTGGAAGTATCATCCTGCCTATATCTTTCCGCCTCTAGTTCTTCTTCCAAGAGTATTCTAAGGAATGCTCGTTTGTCCTGCTGGTAGCTCCAGCATGGCCTCACAGGTTTTGGTATGCGGATCTTGTCCGGATGGCCTCTTGCCAGCTGTGGACTCTTCCGTTAAGACCAGACTTTCTGTCGCAAGGTCCTTTCTTCCATCAGGATCTCAAATCCTTAAATTTAAAGGTATGGAGATTGAACGCTTGATTCTTGGTCAAAGAGGTTTCTCTGACTCTGTGATTAATACTATGTGACAGGCTCGTAAATCTGTATCTAGAGAGATATATTATAGAGTCTGGAAGACTTATATTTCTTAGTGTCTTTCTCATCATTTTTCTTGGCATTCTTTTTGAATACCGAGAATTTTTCAGTTTCTTCAGGATGGTTTAGATAAAGGTTTGTCCGCAAGTTCCTTGAAAGGACAAATCTCTGCTCTTTCTGTTCTTTTTCACAGAAAGATTGCTAATCTTCCTGATATTCATTGTTTTGTACAAGCTTTGGTTCGTATAAAACCTGTCATTAAGTCAATTTCTCCTCCTTGGAGTTTGAATTTGGTTCTGGGGGCTCTTCAAGCTCCTCCTTTTGAACCCATGTATTCTTTGGTCATTAAATTACTTTCTTGGAAAGTTTTGTTTCTTTTGGCCATCTCTTCTGCCAGAAGAGTCTCTGAATTATCTGCTCTTTCTTGTGAGTCTCCTTTTCTGATTTTTCATCAGGATAAGGCGGTGCTGCAAACTTCTTTTGAATTTTTTACCTAAGGTTGTGAATTCTAACAACATTAGTAGAGAAATTGTGGTTCCTTCATTATGTCCTAATCCTATGAATTCTAAGGAGAAATCATTGCATTCTTTGGATGCTTTTAGAGCTTTGTATTATTATGTTGAAGTTACTAAGTCTTTCCGAAAGACTTCTAGTCTATTTGTCATCTTTTCCGGTTCTAGAAAAGGCCAGAAAGCTTCTGCCATTTCTTTGGCATCTTGGTTGAAATCTTTATTTCATCATGCCTATGTCGAGTCGGGTAAAACTCCGCCTCGAAGGATTACAGCTCATTCTACTAGGTCAGTTTCTACTTCCTGGGCGTTTAGGAATGAAGCTTCGGTTGATCAGATTTGCAAAGCAGCAACTTGGTCCTCTTTGCATACTTTTATTAAATTCTACCATTTTGATGTGTTTTCTTCTTCTGAAGCAGTTTTTGGTAGAAAAGTACTTCAGGCAGTGGTTTCAGTTTGAATCTTCTGCTTATGTTTTCATTAAACTTTATTTTGGGTGTGGATTATTTTCAGCAGGAATTGGCTGTCTTTATTTTATCCCTCCCTCTCTAGTGACTCTTGCGTGGAAAGATCCACATCTTGGGTAGTCATTATCCCATACGTCACTAGCTCATGGACTCTTGCTAATTACATGAAAGAAAACATAATTTATGTAAGAACTTACTTGATAAATTCATTTCTTTCATATTAGCAAGAGTCCATGAGGCCCACCCTTTTTTTTTTTGTGGTGGTTATGATTTTTTTTTTTTGTATAAAGCACAATTATTCCAATTCCTTATTTTTTATGCTTTCGCACTTTTTTCTTATCACCCCACTTCTTGGCTATTCGTTAAACTGATTTGTGGGTGTGGTGAGGGGTGTATTTATAGGCATTTTAAGGTTTGGGAAACTTTGCCCCTCCTGGTAGGAATGTATATCCCATACGTCACTAGCTCATGGACTCTTGCTAATATGAAAGAAATGAATTTATCAGGTAAGTTCTTACATAAATTATGTTTTTTGTTTTAAAAGTGTTGTACAGCTTTTTATTCTCGGAAATGCTGCAGTACAACTCGAATACAGACACAAGGGGGAGTGATGCCTCAACACTGTTTATTTTTGCATTATTCTTAAGAAACCGCCTCCCCCTGATGCTGTAATAGATGAAGGGAGGAAGTGGAAAACGTGCACTGCTAGAAGGGAGATGTATAGACAGAGGTGCATGACAGACTGCACATATGTAATACTGATAGGAGTGATTCATAGTAATCAGGCTAAGGGAAGACGAGGGATGTTACTGTTACAAACCTAAGGAGAGGTGAATCATCCAGATATATATGCTAAGAGGTGCTCCGTATTGGTTTCAAGTGACAAAAAATTCAGAGAACATTCAATTCCCCAGAAAATGTTTAGTCATTTATGGTACATTATTTGTTTAGCCAACTTTCCTGTAGTTTAACTAAAAATTGTGGTTTTCTCCACTGAATCTAGATTGGAGTGCATTCTGCAGAGTTCAGAATCTTGACTTTATTTAAAATGTTATAAATTATATACTGCACCGAGCAGGCAGTAACTGTATAGAATTGTATTTAATTGGCCACAGTTAAGATGATCTAAACATACTCGATGCTCTTCATTTCATATGCCCCCAGACTATAAAGCGGCACAAATTGCTAATTATTCACTTTTACTGTGCAGTTGATTATATACCATGCACATTTAAAGTTACTTTAAAGGACAGTCTACTCCAAAAAAATGTATTGTTTATAAAGATAAATACCTTTTTATTACCCATTACCCAGTTTTGCATAACCAACATGGTTATATTAAGATACTTTTTACCTCTGTGATTACCTTTTTATCTAAGCCTCTTCTGACAGCCCCCTTATCACATGGCTATTTATTATCTTTTGATAGGAGTGAGCACAATGTTATCTATATGGCTCACATGAACTAGCAGTCTCTTGTTGTGAAAAGCTAATAAAAAAAACACATAAGAAGTCTGTGGTGGCTTAGAAACAGGCAGAAATTTAGAGGTTTAAATGTTATAAAGTATAATAATATAACAATGTTGGTTGTGCAAAGCTGGGGAATGGTTAGTAAAGGCATTATCTATCCTTTATAAACTATAACCATTTTGGTGTAGACTGTCCCTTTAACTATTCTAGTAACGTTATTGAGAGCAATCTGTGATTAAAACAATTTCTCAACATTAAAGGGACATAGAGAATACAATTTTAAAGTGAAGGTCCATTTTGATGAATTAGTGCCCGGTTTTTAATAAACCTATTAAAAACAAGGGCACTTTAATTTCTAAAAATTGACATTTCACAGTTTTCTTCAAAAACTTACCTTTTAATCCTGAATGCTGCTCCAGCGATTTCCCCCGGCCGTCTGAAGCCTCTGCAGACCCCAGAAATGACGAATCAGGCTTCCTCCAATCATAGCTTCCCTCACAGGGAAATCTTGGCCTGATGCAATGCTGTGATTGGAGGAAGCCGGATTCGGCATTTTGGACTCGTGAAGACGGCTTGTGACGGGAGAAGGAAGTGCTGGAGTGGCTGCCAGGTTTAAAAGGTACGTTTTTGAAGAAAACCGTGAAACATCAATTTTGATGAATTAAAGTGCCCTTGTTTTTAATAGGATTATTAAAGACCTGGCACTAATTCATCAAAATGGACCTTCACTTTAAAAAAGTTTTCCAATTTACTCTTCTTATTAAATTTGCAGATCTAGATAGGTAGCGTGCACGTCTTAAGCACTACGTGACCAAAAATAGTGCTGCCATATAGTGCTCTTGCTGATGTTCAAGATTGTTGCAAAACTGCTGCCATATAGTGCTGCAGACACGTGCACACTCCTGAACTTACCTGCTTATCAGCAAAGGATAACAAGGAAACAAAGAAAATTTGATAATAGACGTAAATTGAAAAGTTGTTTAAAATTGTACTATTTAAATCATGAAACCCACATTTCTCCAACATAGGTGTGTCCGGTCCACGGCGTCATCCTTACTTGTGGGATATTCTCTTCCCCAACAGGAAATGGCAAAGAGCCCAGCAAAGCTGGTCACATGATCCCTCCTAGGCTCCGCCTACCCCAGTCATTCTCTTTGCCGTTGTACAGGCAACATCTCCACGGAGATGGCTTAGAGTTTTTTAGTGTTTAACTGTAGTTTTTATTATTCAATCAAGAGTTTGTTATTTTAAAATAGTGCTGGTATGTACTATTTACTCAGAAACAGAAAAGAGATGAAGATTTCTGTTTGTATGAGGAAAATGATTTTAGCACCGTAACTAAAATCCATGGCTGTTCCACACAGGACTGTTGAGAGCAATTAACTTCAGTTGGGGGAACAGTGTGCAGTCTCTTACTGCTTGAGGTATGACACATTCTAACAAGACGATGTAATGCTGGAAGCTGTCATTTTCCCTATGGGATCCGGTAAGCCATGTTTATTAAGATAGTAAATAAGGGCTTCACAAGGGCTTATTAAGACTGTAGACTTTTTCTGGGCTAAATCGATTCATTATTAACACATATTTAGCCTTGAGGAATCATTTATTCTGGGTATTTTGATATGATTATATCGGCAGGCACTGTTTTAGACACTTTATTCTTTAGGGGCTTTCCCTAATCATAGTCAGAGCCTCATTTTCGCGCCGGTATGGCGCACTTGTTTTTGAGGACAGCATGGCATGCAGCTGCATGTGTGTGGAGCTCTGATACATAGAAAAGTCTTTCTGAAGGCATCATTTGGTATCGTATTCCCCTTTGGGCTTGGTTGGGTCTCAGCAAAGCAGATTCCAGGGACTGTAAAGGGGTTAAATATAAAAACGGCTCCGGTTCCGTTATTTTAAGGGTTAAAGCTTCCAAATTTGGTGTGCAATACTTTTAAGGCTTTAAGACACTGTGGTGAAATTTTGGTGAATTTTGAACAATTCCTTCATACTTTTTCGCAATTGCAATAATAAAGTGTGTTTAGTTTAAAATTTAAAGTGACAGTAACGGTTTTATTTTAAAACGTTTTTTGTGCTTTGTTATCAAGAAAATTCTGTAGAGCATGAGAACGCTGATGATATGGTTTCTGAAGGGCCCCTACACCAGTCTGAGGGGGCCAGGGAGGTTTTGTCTGAGGGAGAAATTTCAGATTCAGGAAACATTTCTCAACAAGCTGAACCTGATGTGATTACTTTTAAATTTAAGTTGGAACATCTCCGCGCTCTGCTTAAGGAGGTGTTATCCAATTTGGATGATTGTGATTATCTGGTCATTCCAGAACCACTATGTAAAATGGAAAAGTTCTTAGAGGCCCCGGGGCCCCCCGAAGCTTTTCCTATATCCAAGCGGGTGGCGTACATTGTTAGTAAAGAATGGGACAGGCCCGGTATACCTTTAGTACCTCCCCCCATATTTATAAAATTGTTTTCCTATAGTCGACCCCAGAAAGGACTGATGGCAGACAGTCCCCAAGGTCGAGGGGGCGGTTTCTACTCTACACAAGCGCGCCACTATACTCATAGAAGATAGTTGTGTTTTCCAAGATCCTATGGATAAAAAATTAGAAGGTCTGCTAAAGATGTTTGTTCAGCAAGGTTCCCTTCTACAACCAATTGCATGCATTGTCCCTGTCACTGCAGCCGCGTGTTTCTAGTTTGATGAGCTAGGAAAGGCGATTATTAGTAATTCTTCTTCTTATGAGGAGATTATGGACAGAATTCGTGCTCTTAAATTGGCTAATTCTTTCACCCTAGACGCCACCTTGCAATTGGCTAGGTTAGCGGCGAAAAAATTCTGGGTTTGCTATTGTGGCGCAGAGCGCTTTGGTTAAAATCTTTGGCAGCGGATGCGTCTTCCAAGAAACGGATCAGCCCCAAGGGCTACGTCCTCTAAGCAGGAAGGTAATACTTCTCAAGCCAATCCAGCCTGGAGACCTATGCAAGGCTGGAGCAAAGGAAAGCAGGCCAGGAAACCTGCCACTGCTACCAAGACAGCATGAAATGCGGGCCCCCGATCCGGGACCGGATCTGGTGGGGGGCAGACTCTCTCTCTTCGCTCAGGCTTGGGAAAGAGATGTTCTGGATCCTTGGGCGCTAGAAATAGTCTCCCAAGGTTTTTCTCTGGAGTTCAAGGGGCTTCCTCCAAGGGGGAGGTTCCACAGGTCTCAGTTGTCTTCAGACCACATAAGAAGACAGGCATTCTTACATTGGGTAGAAGACCTGCTAAAAATGGGAGTGATTCATCCTGTTCCATTAGGAGAACAAGGGATGGGGTTCTACTCCAATCTGTTCATAGTTCCCAAAAAAGAGGGAACGTTCAGACCAATCTTAGATCTCAAGATCTTGAACAAGTTTCTCAAGGTTCCATCGTTCAAGATGGAAACCATTCGAACACTTCTTCCTTCCATCCAGGAAGGTCAATTCATGACCAAGGTGGATTTCAAGGATGCGTATCTACATATTCCTATCCACAAGGAACATCATCGGTTCCTAAGGTTTGCATTCCTGGACAAGCATTTCCAGTTTGTGGCATTTTCTTTCGGATTAGCCACTGCTCCTAGGATTTTCTCATAGGTACTAGGGTCCCTTCTGGCGGTGCTAAGACCAAGGGGCATTGCTGTAGTACCTTACTTGGACGACATTCTGATTCGAGCGTCGTCCCTTCCTCAAGTAAAGGCTCACACGGAGAATGGGGACTATTCAGACTTGTCTCCGAAGATACAAGCAAATCAGAGGACCAGAGACTCATTCCGTCGGTGGCTGTCCCTGGACAACCTGTCACAAGGGATGACCTTCCGCAGACCAGAGTGGGTCATTGTCACGACCGACGCCAGTCTGATGGGCTGGGGCGCGGTCTGGGGATCCCTGAAAGCTCAGGGTCTTTGGTCTCGGGTAGAATCTCTTCTACCGATTAAATATTCTGGAACTGAGAGCGATATTCAATGCTCTCAAAGCTTGGCCTCAGCTAGCGAGGGCCAAGTTCATACATCAACCATCAGGGGGGAACAAGGAGTTCCCTAGCGATGGAAGAAGTGACTAAAATCATTCTATGGGCGGAGTCTCACTCCTGCCACCTGTCTGCTATCCACATCCCAGGAGTGGAAAATTGGGAAGCGGATTTTCTGAGTCGTCAGACATTGCATCCGGGGGAGTGGGAACTCCATCCGGAAATCTTTGCCCAAGTCACTCAACCGTGGGGCATTCCAGACATGGATCTGATGGCCTCTCGTCAGAACTTCAGAGTTCCTTACTACGGGTACAGATCCAGGGATCCCAAGGCGGCTCTAGTGGATGCACTAGTAGCACCTTGGACCTTCAAACTAGCTTATGTGTTCCCGCCGTTTCCTCTCATCCCCAGGCTGGTAGCCAGGATCAATCAGGAGAGGGCGTCGGTGATTTTGATAGCTCCTGCGTGGCCACGCAGGACTTGGTATGCAGATCTGGTGAATATGTCATCGGCTCCACCATGGAAGCTACCTTTGAGAGTCCTTCTTGTTCTAGGTCCGTTCGACCCACTCCAGCTGACTGCTTGGAGATTGAACGCTTGATCTTATCAAAGCGAGGGTTCTCAGATTCTGTTATTAATACTCTTGTTCAGGCCTGAAAGCCTGTAACCAGAAAAATTACCACATAATTTGGTATATCTGTTGGTGTGAATCTGCAGGATTCCCTTGGGACAAGGTTAAGATTCCTAAGAGTCTATCCTTCCTTCGAGAAGGATTGGAAAAAGGATTATCTGCAAGTTCCTTGATGGGACAGATTTCTGCCTTGTCTGTGTTACTTCACAAAAAGCTGGCAGCTGTGCCAGATGTTCTAGCCTTTGTTCAGGCTCTGGTTAGAATCAAGCCTGTTTACAAAATTTTGACTCCTCCTTGGAGTCTCAACCTAGTTCTTTCAGTTCTTCAGGGGGTTCCGTTTGAACCCTTACATTCCGTTGATATTAAGTTATTATCTTGGAAAGTTTTGTTTTTGGTTGCAATTTCTTCTGCTAGAAGAGTTTCAGAATTATCTGCTCTGCAGTGTTCTTCTCCTTATCTGGTGTTCCATGCAGATAAGGTGGTTTTTGCGTACTAAACCTGGTTTTCTTCCAAAAGTTGTTTCTAACAAAAACATTAACCAGGAGATAGTTGTGCCTTCTTTGTGTCCTAATCCAGTTTCAAAGAAGGAACGTTTGTTGCACAACTTGGATGTAGTTCGTGCTCTCAAATTTTACTTAGCAGCTACTAAGGATTTCAGACAAACTTTGTCTTTGTTTGTTGTTTATTCTGGTAAACGGAGAGGTCAAAAAGCAACTTCTACCTCTCTCTCCTTCTGGATTAAAAGCATTATCCGATTGGCTTATGAGACTGCCGGACGGCAGCCTCCTGAAAGAATCACAGCTCACTCCACTAGGGCTGTGGCTTCCACATGGGCCTTCAAGAACGAGGCTTCTGTTGATCAGATATGTAAGGCAGCGACTTGGTCTTCACTGCACACTTTTTCTAAATTTTACAAATTTGATACTTTTGCTTCTTCTGAGGCTATTTTTGGGAGAAAGGTTTTGCAAGCCGTGGTGCCTTCCATTTAGGTGACCTGATTTGCTCCCTCCCTTCATCCGTGTCCTAAAGCTTTGGTATTGGTTCCCACAAGTAAGGATGACGCCGTGGACCGGACACACCTATGTTGGAGAAAACAGAATTTATGTTTACCTGATAAATTACTTTCTCCAACGGTGTGTCCGGTCCACGGCCCGCCCTGGTTTTTTTAATCAGGTCTGATGATTTATTTTCTTTAACTACAGTCACCACGGTACCATATGGTTTCTCCTATGCAAATATTCCTCCTTAACGTCGGTCGAATGACTGGGGTAGGCGGAGCCTAGGAGGGATCATGTGACCAGCTTTGCTGGGCTCTTTGCCATTTCCTGTTGGGGAAGAGAATATCCCACAAGTAAGGATGACGCCGTGGACCGGACACACCGTTGGAGAAAGTAATTTATCAGGTAAACATAAATTCTGTTTTTTCTTTCATGATTCAGATAGAAGTATGTTGGAAAGTTGTGTATGCTCTACCATCTATTTTGCTTTATTCTCTTGATATCATTTGTTGAAGGAGCAGCAATGCACTAGTGGGAGCTAGCTGAACACATTGGTAAGCCAATGATAAGAGGTATATATGTTCAGCCACCAATCAGCATTTAGCTCACAGCTCATGAGCCAACCTAGGTATGCTTTTAATAAAGGATACCAAGAGAATAAAGGATATTAGATAATAGAAGTAAATAGGAAACTTTGTCCCTTTTTACCATAAAAATATTGACTGTATTACTTCTGTTTATGCCACTTAAAATATAGTATATTTGTGTATGAAAATATATATACGTGTGGATATAGATATTTATTTTGTATTTAACTTATTTTTATTTATGTTTGCCGGTTGGGTGACAAATTACCTGCCATCAGCAGGGAAACATTAGAACAATAATTATAGCAATTTTTTAAAAAGCTGTGGTTAGCGTCCCTTTAAGCAACTGGAAGATCTCATCTTTCTCAACCCAGTTGTTTCTTCTGTTATTTTTATATGGGCTTCCAGGAATACTTGAATTTAATCATTTTATAATGATGGGGTATTGGGGTTAAAAAAAAAAACACCAGATTTCCAAGGAGCATCTTCTAAATGGAATAATGTATATAGTGTTTCCAACTAAATTGTGATCTTGCTTTTCTTGGGCTTAATGTAAGGTACATTGTGACTCTATTTGTAAAATGGGAATCTCCTATCTATTGTCTTAAACAAAGTGTCTAACCTTGTGTCTTGGTGCTATGGATTGTGACCAGAAAAATAAAATACCATTCATAGCCTTTAGGGACAAAATTTAAAAATAATTATTATGCTATAAGAAATGAGAAGTGAAACTGAACTGTCCAATTGCTGAGAAGTTTGTTTTTTCCCCTTTTTTTGACCACACACCAAAACTGCTACTAGCTAAAGGACAAATATTGTAAAGAATATGAACAATTTTCTGTACATATTTTCATTAAAAAGGCTAAATGTTTGTAAAGCTGGGAATATGTTAAACATTTAACAATTAAGCACACTATTGCCAAAAGACTGTTCACGGAAGCCCTTCTTAGATGATCAGAGTGGAAGTAGACAAGCTACCGGACCATGACCGACTGACGTTAAATTATCCAAAACCTGTAAAGGGTTAAACTCCCCTAATAAAAGATCTGATCATTTTTAGGGGATATTTCATACAGGGGACACTCTTTGTGAAGGGGTCTGAACCTCGGTTAATCATTAGGTTACTTTAATTCTAGTTCTAGAAAAGTAATTGGGGTTGGTATACTATTCTGTAGAAACATTCAATTCCAACCTACCAACAGATTAGAAGATGCAGAGGGCAGATGCATAATATTAACAGGCCTTCTATACAGTAACAATTGACCTTAGTGAATTTCTATGCTTCAGATTTTGATTGGGGATAAACTCAAAGTGGTTAGATAATTCACAGAAAATGAGTTCATTCGCCAGCAGGCCCAGAATGAGCATCTGTGCTAGTCTGGAGTCTGCCACCCTACTCAATATTTTGAGGCTCAGACTACAACATCCTTGAGTACTTAATTGCACTTTTTTCTCCAATACACCAATATAAAGTTTATTCCTGGAGACTACAGTGCTCCTCTCCATAATCCATACTGATCAGGTTGGCTTTGTACCTGTCAGTAAAGTACAGGATAACACAATTCAAGCTCACCAATTAATAGACTATACTAGGCTTAAAGGGACAGTCTAGTCAAAATTAAATTTTCATGATTCAAAAAGGGCATGCAATTTTAAACAATTTTCCAATTTACTATTATCAAACTTGCTTCATCTTGGTATTCATTGCTGAAGGCTAAACCTAGGTAGGCTCATATGCTAATTTCTAAACCCTTGAAGGTCGTCTCTTATCTCAGTGCATTTTATTATCTTTTCACATCTAAACAGACCAAGTTCATGTGTGCCATATAGATAACATTGTGCTTACTCCCGTGGAGTTATTCGAGTCAGCATTTATTGGCTAAAATGCAAGTCTGTCAAAAGAACTGAAATAAGGGGGCAGTCTGCAGAGGCTTAGATACAAGGTAATCACAGAGGTAAAAAGTGTATTGATATAACAGCGTTGGTTATGCAAAACTGGGGAATGGGTAATAAAGGGATTATCTATCTTTTTAAATACTAACACTTTTCAAATAGGCTGTCTCTTTAATGACTTAGTCAGTGGTGGTCTCTACAGATGCTGAAAAAATGTTAGATGTTGCATAAAATTGGACCTTTCACTATGCAGCTTTCAAGAAAGAGTGCTTTGGTTACTACATGGTGTTACGTGTTGGAAGTATGTATTGTTCATCCTATTCTAGAGTGTGAGCAAAACAGTCTTTCAAATAAATTTACATTTTGTAACAGGACTAGGTAGGGTTGTCCTTTATTCCTTAGAATGTTTATACTATGTTTGAAAGTTGTTTTTTTTTGGGGGGGGGGGGTCTAGGATACGTCACAACCAGGAATCATGGTGGTGGTCAGCGATTACAAAGTATCATTATATGCAGATGACGTCCTCACGTTGACGTCTCCTCGTGTTTCTATCCCTGAAATGATTAAAGAATTTGAGGAGTTTAAAATACACTCCAATTTTCTTGTGAGCGATTAGAAATCTTATGCGACAACACCTCACCTCGATTGGACTTTAATATAAAACAAAACCATATCCTAGACTTAGGTTATGCAGTACCTACTTATTGCTGATAGCAAATGGAAACCTAAAACTGAGCTAATGGACATTATGGGAGGAATTTTCTCTAGATGGTTAAAGGAGGGGATGTTGTAATAAATAACATGGGTATATTTTAAGTCTAACTTCTACAGGTCTCTAACACCCTTCAAACAAACATGTCTGCGGGAAGCCACCTTGAATAATTAATTATCCATTGCTAGAAAGATATTATGTGATGCTCATAGCCAGGGTTTAGCCCCTTCAATGATAAATTGGAACAAAGAACTGGGAAGGGATATGGGGGAAGAGGATTGGAAAAAAAATGCACAAAGAAATTGTCTACATCTACTACATTGTGGGATATTAATTGCAAAATACTCGCCAGATGGTACCTTACACCAGTACTTCTTAAACATTTTTTACCCTGGCACATCTGGCAGGTGTTGGATGGTTGCGAGGAAATGGGCACACTAGCTCACATCTGGGGGAACTGCCCTGTTTTGTGCCCTTTTTGGTTCCAGGTCAAGATCTTCATAGACTCGTTTATGGGACCTGATTTTACCTTGGACCCTGTGACCATATTATTGAATCTACCTTAAAAATGACCTTGAAAATTGTGCCCACAACTTTACAGTTTTGCTAAACTTGGCAAAGGTACCAATTGCCCGCA
>NW_026512407.1:0-60000 GCF_027579735.1 Bombina bombina | reverse complement strand
TTTGAAGAGATTAAAAAAACACTAAAATGTTCTGCAAGGTTGGTCATTTATATTAAAGGGACAATCAAGTCCAAAAAAAACTTTCATGTTTCAAATAGGGCATGTAATTTTAAACAACTTTCCAATTTACTTTTCTTTCATGTAATTAGCAAGAGTCCATGAGCTAGTGACGTATGGGATATACATTCCTACCAGGAGGGGCAAAGTTTCCCAAACCTCAAAATGCCTATAAATACACCCCTCACCACACCCACAATTCAGTTTTACAAACTTTGCCTCCTATGGAGGTGGTGAAGTAAGTTTGTGCTAGATTCTACGTTGATATGCGCTCCGCAGCAAGTTGGAGCCCGGTTTTCCTCTCAGCGTGCAGTGAATGTCAGAGGGATGTGAGGAGAGTATTGCCTATTTGAATGCAGTGATCTCCTTCTACGGGGTCTATTTCATAGGTTCTCTGTTATCGGTCGTAGAGATTCATCTCTTACCTCCCTTTTCAGATCGACGATATACTCTTATTTATATACCATTACCTCTGCTGATTCTCGTTTCAGTACTGGTTTGGCTTTCTACAAACATGTAGATGAGTGTCCTGGGGTAAGTAAATCTTATTTTCTGTGACACTCTAAGCTATGGTTGGGCACTTTGTTTATAAAGTTCTAAATATATGTATTCAAACATTTATTTGCCTTGACTCAGAATGTTCAACATTCCTTATTTTCAGACAGTCAGTTTCATATTTGGGATAATGCATTTGAATCAAACATTTTTTCTTACTTTAAAAATTTGACTCTTTTTTCCCTGTGGGCTGTTAGGCTCGCGGGGGCTGAAAATGCTTCATTTTATTGGGTCATTCTTTTCCGTTTCCGGCGTCATACGTGTCGCCGGAAGTTGCGTCATTTTTTGACGTTCTTTTGCGCCAAAAATGTCGGCGTTCCGGATGTGGCGTCATTTTTGGCGCCAAAAGCATTTAGGCGCCAAATAGTGTGGGCGTCTTATTTGGCGCTAAAAAATATGGGCGTCGCTTTTGTCTCCACATTATTTAAGTCTCATTTTTCATTGCTTCTGGTTGCTAGAAGCTTGTTCTATGGCATTTTTTCCCATTCCTGAAACTGTCATTTAAGGAATTTGATCAATTTTGCTTTATATGTTGTTTTTTCTCTTACATATTGCAAGATGTCTCACGTTGCATCTGAGTCAGAAGATACTTCAGGAAAATCGCTGTCTAGTGCTGGAACTACCAAAGCTAAGTGTATCTGCTGTAAACTTTTGGTAGCTATTCCTCCGGCTGTTGTTTGTATTAATTGTCATGACAAACTTGTTAATGCAGATAATATTTCCTTTAGTAATGTACCATTGCCTGTTGAAGTTCCTTCAACATCTAAGGTGCAGAATGTTCCTGATAACATAAGAGATTTTGTTTCTGAATCCATCAAGAAGGCTATGTCTGTTATTTCTCCTTCTAGAAAACATAAAAAATCTTTTAAAACTTCTCTCCCTACAGATGAATTTTTAAATGAACATCATCATTCTGATTCTGATGACTCTTCTGGTTCAGAGGATTCTGTCTCAGAGATTGATGCTGATAAATCTTCATATTTATTTAAAATGGAATTTATTCGTTCTTTACTTAAAGAAGTACTAATTGCTTTAGAAATAGAGGATTCTGGTCCTCTTGATACTAATTCTAAACGTTTAGATAAGGTATTTAAATCTCCTGTGGTTATTCCAGAAGTTTTTCCTGTTCCTAATGCTATTTCTGAAGTAATTTCTAAAGAATGGGATAAATTGGGTAATTCATTTACTCCTTCTAAACGTTTTAAGCAATTATATCCTGTGCCGTCTGACAGATTAGAATTTTGGGACAAAATCCCTAGAGTTGATGGGGCTATTTTTACCCTTGCTAAACGTACTACTATTCCTACGTCAGATGGTACTTTGTTTAAGGATCCTTTAGATAGGAAAATTGAATCCTTTCTAAGAAAAGCTTATCTGTGTTCAGGTAATCTTCTTAGACCTGCTATATCATTGGCTGATGTTGCTGCAGCTTCAACTTTTTGGTTGGAAACTTTAGCGCAACAAGTAACGGATCATGATTCTCATAATATTATTATTCTTCTTCAGCATGCTAATAATTTTATCTGTGATGCCATTTTTGATATTATCAGAGTTGATGTCAGGTTTATGTCTCTAGCTATTTTAGCTAGAAGAGCTTTATGGCTTAAGACTTGGAATGCTGATATGGCTTCTAAATCAACTCTACTTTCCATTTCTTTCCAGGGTAACAAATTATTTGGTTCTCAGTTGGATTCTATTATCTCAACTGTTACTGGTGGGAAAGGAACTTTTTTACCACAGGATAAAAAATCTAAGGGTAAAAACAGGGCTAATAATCGTTTTCGTTCCTTTCGTTTCAACAAAGAACAAAAGCCTGATCCTTCATCCTCAGGAGCAGTTTCAGTTTGGAAACCATCTCCAGTCTGGAATAAATCCAAGCCTTCTAGAAAGGCAAAGCCTGCTTCTAAGTCCACATGAAGGTGCGGCCCTCATTCCAGCTCAGCTGGTAGGGGGCAGGTTATGTTTTTTCAAAGAAATTTGGATCAATTCTGTTCACAATCTTTGGATTCAGAACATTGTTTCAGAAGGGTACAGAATTGGTTTCAAGATGAGACCACCTGCAAAGAGTTTTTTTCTTTCCCGTGTCCCAGTAAATCCAGTGAAAGCTCAAGCATTTCTGAATTGTGTTTCAGATCTAGAGTTGGCTGGAGTAATTATGTCGGTTCCAGTTCTGGAGCAGGGGATGGGGTTTTATTCAAATCTCTTCATTTTACCAAAGAAGGAAAATTCCTTCAGACCAGTTCTGGATCTAAAAATATTGAATCGTTATGTAAGGATACCAACGTTCAAAATGGTAACTGTAAGGACTATCTTGCCTTTTGTTCAGCAAAGGCATTATATGTCCACAATAGATTTACAGGATGCATATCTGCATATTCCGATTCATCCAGATCATTATCAGTTCCTGAGATTCTCTTTTCTGGACAAGCATTACCAGTTTGTGGCTCTGCCGTTTGGCCTAGCTACAGCTCCAAGAATTTTTACAAAGGTTCTCGGTGCCCTTCTGTCTGTAATCAGAGAACAGGGTATTGTGGTATTTCCTTATTTGGACGATATCTTGGTACTTGCTCAGTCTTTACATTTAGCAGAATCTCATACGAATCGACTTGTGTTGTTTCTTCAAGATCATGGTTGGAGGATCAATTTACCAAAAAGTTCATTGATTCCTCAGACAAGGGTAACCTTTCGGGTTTCCAGATAGATTCAGTGTCCATGACTCTGTCTTTAACAGACAAGAGACGTCTAAAATTGATTTCAGCTTGTCGAAATCTTCAGTCACAATCATTCCCTTCGGTAGCCTCATGCATGGAAATTCTAGGTCTTATGACTGCTGCATCGGACGCGATCCCCTTTGCTCGTTTTCACATGCGACCTCTTCAGCTCTGTATGCTGAATCAATGGTGCAAGGATTACACAAAGATATCTCAATTAATATCTTTAAAACCAATTGTACGACACTCTCTAACGTGGTGGACAGATCACCATCGTTTAATTCAGGGGACTTCTTTTGTGCTTCCGACCTGGACTGTAATTTCAACAGATGCAAGTCTCACAGGTTGGGGAGCAGTGTGGGGATCTCTGATAGCACAAGGAGTTTGGGAATCTCAGGAGGTGAGATTACCGATCAATATTTTGGAACTCCGTGCAATTTTCAGAGCTCTTCAGTTTTGGCCTCTTCTGAAGAGAGAATCGTTCATTTGTTTTCAGACAATGTCACAACTGTGGCATACATCAATCATCAAGGAGGGACTCACAGTCCTCTGGCTATGAAAGAAGTATCTCGAATTCTGGTTTGGGCGGAATCCAGCTCCTGTCTAATCTCTGCGGTTCATATCCCAGGTATAGACAATTGGGAAGCGGATTATCTCAGTCGCCAAACGTTGCATCCGGGCGAATGGTCTCTTCACCCAGAGGTATTTCTTCAGATTGTTCAAATGTGGGAACTTCCAGAAATAGATCTGATGGCGTCTCATCTAAACAAGAAACTTCCCAGGTATCTGTCCAGATCCCGGGATCCTCAGGCGGAGGCAGTGGATGCATTATCACTTCCTTGGAAGTATCATCCTGCCTATATCTTTCCGCCTCTAGTTCTTCTTCCAAGAGTAATCTCCAAGATTCTGAAGGAATGCTCGTTTGTTCTGCTGGTAGCTCCGGCATGGCCTCACAGGTTTTGGTATGCGGATCTTGTCCGGATGGCCTCTTGCCAACCGTGGACTCTTCCGTTAAGACCAGACCTTCTGTCGCAAGGTCCTTTTTTTCCATCAGGATCTGAAATCCTTAAATTTAAAGGTATGGAGATTGAACGCTTGATTCTTGGTCAAAGAGGTTTCTCTGACTCTGTGATTAATACTATGTTACAGGCGCGTAAATCTGTATCTAGAGAGATATATTATAGAGTCTGGAAGACCTATATTTCTTGGTGTCTTTCTCATAATTTTTCTTGGCATTCTTTTAGAATACCGAGAATTTTACAGTTTCTTCAGGATGGTTTAGTTAAGGGTTTGTCCGCAAGTTCCTTGAAAGGTCAAATCTCTGCTCTTTCTGTTCTTTTTCACAGAAAGATTGCTATTCTTCCTGATATTCATTGTTTTGTACAAGCTTTGGTTCGTATAAAACCTGTCATTAAGTCAATTTCTCCTCCTTGGAGTTTGAATTTGGTTCTGGGGGCTCTTCAAGCTCCTCCGTTTGAACCTATGCATTCATTGGACATTAAATTACTTTCTTGGAAAGTTTTGTTCCTTTTGGCAATCTCTTCTGCCAGAAGAGTTTCTGAATTATCTGCTCTTTCTTGTGAGTCTCCTTTTCTGATTTTTCATCAGGATAAGGCGGTGTTGCGAACTTCTTTTGAATTTTTACCTAAAGTTGTGAATTCCAACAACATTAGTAGAGAAATTGTGGTTCCTTCATTATGTCCTAATCCTAAGAATTCTAAGGAGAAATCGTTGCATTCTTTGGATGTTGTTAGAGCTTTGAAATATTATGTTGAAGCTACTAAGTCTTTCCGAAAGACTTCTAGTTTATTTGTTATCTTTTCCGGTTCTAGAAAAGGCCAGAAAGCTTCTGCCATTTCTTTGGCATCTTGGTTGAAATCTTTAATTCATCTTGCCTATGTTGAGTCGGGTAAAACTCCGCCTCAGAGGATCACAGCTCATTCTACTAGGTCAGTTTCTACTTCCTGGGCGTTTAGGAATGAAGCTTCGATTGATCAGATTTGCAAAGCAGCAACTTGGTCCTCTTTGCATACTTTTACTAAATTCTACCATTTTGATGTATTTTCTTCTTCTGAAGCAGTTTTTGGTAGAAAAGTACTTCAGGCAGCGGTTTCAGTTTGAATCTTCTGCTTATGTTTTTCATTAAACTTTATTTTGGGTGTGGATTATTTTCAGCAGGAATTGGCTGTCTTTATTTTATCCCTCCCTCTCTAGTGACTCTTGTGTGGAAAGATCCACATCTTGGGTAGTCATTATCCCATACGTCACTAGCTCATGGACTCTTGCTAATTACATGAAAGAAAACATAATTTATGTAAGAACTTACCTGATAAATTCATTTCTTTCATATTAGCAAGAGTCCATGAGGCCCGCCCTTTTTTTGTGGTGGTTATGATTTTTGTATAAAGCACAATTATTCCAATTCCTTATTTTATATGCTTTCGCACTTTTTTATCACCCCACTTCTTGGCTATTCGTTAAACTGAATTGTGGGTGTGGTGAGGGGTGTATTTATAGGCATTTTGAGGTTTGGGAAACTTTGCCCCTCCTGGTAGGAATGTATATCCCATACGTCACTAGCTCATGGACTCTTGCTAATATGAAAGAAATGAATTTATCAGGTAAGTTCTTACATAAATTATGTTTTATCACCAATTTTGCTTTGTTCTCTTGGTATTCTTAGTTGAAAGCTAAACCTAGGAAGGCTCTTATGATAATTTCTAAGCCCTTGAAGGCCGCCTCTAATCACATGCTTTTGTATTTGCTTTTCACAGCAGGGGAGAGCTAGTTCCTGTAAGCCATATAGATAACATTGTGAGCACACCCGTGAATTGTGGCAGACACTGCACTAATTGGCTAAAATGAAAGTCAATAGATAATAAATAAAATGTCATGTGATCAGGGGGCTGTCAGAAGATGCTTAGATACAAGGTAATCACAGAGGTAAAAAGTATATTAATATAACCGTGGCGGCTGTGCAAAACTGGGGAATGGGTAATAAAAGGATTATCTATCTTTTAAAACAACAACAATTCTGGTGTTGACTGTCCCTTTAAGTTAGTTAACTGACCTGAAGTTGATATTTCCTGCTTCTTTCACAGAACAATGTGATTGTGGTGTTCTGCTATAAGAGCGTAAGAAATTGTATTCATGTGAGGGAGGTGTGTTTCAACCAAGCTGAAAAAGGTCTGAGCTAGCAGTCCCTCTTAAAGGGAATTTAAACACTGAATACAATTTATAAGCATTGAGGGTAATCCTTCTAGTCATGAGTGCCACCATTTTAAAATCTAACTTTCACTGCATTCCAGAACGGACGTGTTGGCCAATGTGCAGCAACTCATTTATGTACATGCAGTGAAAGCTAGGTTCTAAAATGGCTGCGTCCATAATTAGACGGAGATGCATGAAATGTTTTTAATGTTTAATGTAACTTTACTTTTATTCATGAACATGAATATGTCTGGTATATGGAATCCTAACTACAATTCCTTGTGATGGAACACCAAAACAAGCTCCATGTCATTGCTTCTGCATTGCCTCAAATCTGTGCTGTAGTATTAACCTGTTAACTGGGTCATTTCTGTAGTATATGTTCTGGACTGCATTCATTGTGGGAATGAAATATCAAGGATATCTTTACTCATTCATTATGCTCGGTGTAATTATAAAACTTCTCATTTTGAAACAGAAGGCATCTTTGTTAACTTGTCACCCCATCCCCTTTAAATGGACCTTTCAATGCAAACATTTAAATGCTCTAATTAAAACATGTAATTTTGGTGTTACTGACTTAAAGGGACACTGAACCCAAATTTTTTCTTTTGTGATTCAGATAGAGCATGAAATTTTAAGCAACTTTCTAATTTACTCCTATTAAATTTTATTCATTCTCTTGATATCTTTATTTGAAATGCAAGAATGTAAGTTTAGATGCCAGCCCATTTTTGGTGAACAACCTGGGTTGTCCTTGCTGATTGGTGGATAAATTCATCCACCAATAAAAAAGTGCTGTCCAGAGTTCTGAATTAAAAAAAAGCTTAGATGCCTTTTTCAAATAAAGATAGCAAGAGAATGAAGAAAAATTGATAATAGGAGTAAATTGGAAAGTTGCTTAAAATTGCATGCTCTATATGAATCACAAAAGAAAAATTGGGTTCAGTGTCCCTTTAACTTTGTTTAAAAGAACACTAAAGTGAAAATTTAAACTTTTATGATTCAGATAGGGCACACAGTTTTAAACAACTTTCCAATTCACACTTAACGAAATGCGCACCAGCTCCTAATGAGCATGTGCAAAACTTTACAGAATACATATGCATTTTGTGATTGGCTGAACGCTGTCACATGATGCAGCAGGAAGGAAAATGGAACTAACTTTGAAATATGTCAGAAAATTTCTACTACTCATGAATTCCAAATTAAGTGCTTTTGCATTGTCTTACTATTATGCATTAGTTTATTATGCTATTCTACTATGTTAAATGGTTATTTAACCCTGTTTTAATCAGTAATGCAATAATATACAATATACAGGTTTTTGTTTAACACTTATAAATATCGTACTTTAAAACAGTGGATGTTGATATTTGAGAATTGAGATATCTAAATGAGTGACTTTTTTTTTTTGCTAGAATCCATCTCCTAGTAATAATGTGTGGTACTACCATCTATACTACAATAAGCACAGTATAGAAAAATAAAACCAAATAAATGTGTTACAGATCACAAAGGGTTAGCACACATTTGTGTGTAGGTGAACTAAATATTATATAGTAGCAGCAGTAAATTAGATATACGTTTTAGATCACTGGTTTTCAAACCTATCCTCCTGTTTCCCCAACAGGAAATATTTTCAGGATTACCTTGAGTGAGAGCAGGTAAAATAACAATGTTTACTAATCAGCTTATTTTCACCTGTGCTCTAGTTCAGGTAGCCCAAAATCTGACCTGTTGGAGAGGCATGTGGTCAAGTTTGAATAGCAGTGGTTTAGATGAACCTAGTATAATGTAATACATCGACTTATCTATATACGGGATTAATTTTGTTCAGTGTGTCAACAGTAACTCACAAGATTGATTATCGTGTAAAATTGTGCCTTACAGAATTATGAAGCGGAATTCTGCATATTTGTTAAATATTTGTACATAATTTAAAAGAACAAAGATAGTGTAGACTTAGGAAAAGTACCTAACATAACTCAATTTCTCAGACTGAATAAAGTCTTCATATGCGGAATGCACATAAACAATAGGCTTCACAGTACAGCAGATAAAGTTCAATTAAACAAAAAAAAGGAAATGCATAAAATCTCATAAAAGATAACCCTTCTTCTAAAAATGAATTAAGCCTTTATATAAATTATGGAAATAACCATTAGGCTTCATAATACAGCAAATTGGTGCTATTAAAAGATATGTAAAGAACAAAACAATCTGCCAAATACCTAACCAACTCCAAATCACCAGTCCAGAAACTCAAGACCCTCAAGGTCTTGATGTAATTCAGATGTTAACTGGTCTACATATAACAAACATTCTAAATATAATATTGTGAGGAATCTCAGCTACCCTGAGACCGTTGTATTCAAAGGACCCACAGTAAGATAGAAAATA
Source organism: Bombina bombina (assembly GCF_027579735.1). Classification (NCBI taxonomy): domain Eukaryota; kingdom Metazoa; phylum Chordata; class Amphibia; order Anura; family Bombinatoridae; genus Bombina; species Bombina bombina. Next base: position 51,064 of record NW_026512407.1, on the reverse strand, counting down.
TGTTGAGGTCTTCAGTGCAAAACACTTAAAATTTCCAATGCCCCCATGCAAGAACATTTTATGGAGATAAAGTTAGAACTTCACAGGTATGAGCATCACGGTGTTTGCCACACCATGTTCTTCTAGGCCTTGATCTTCCCTGGTCTCTCTCCAATCCAGCTTTCCTTCTAGCACAGTCAGGTCCAGGCACCTCTGCTCCTTAGGGCTAGATTTATCAATGCTGAGGCGTACAGGGGCGCGTATACGCGCCCCTGTACGCCTCAGCTTGCCTATGGCGGGGCGAAATTACCCGCAGGCAATTAATATTGCACACGAGCGCAATTTTGCGCTCGCTTGCAATCCCGCCTCCTGCCCGCGCACAGCCAATCACGTGCGGGCAGGAGCTGTCCATCTCCTCGGTCGGACGTAGCGTGGCGTACAGCGTGGCGTAGATGTTAGGGAAGCAGCGGTCTGGTGACCGCTGCTTGATAAATCCCGGCGAGCAAGTTCTTGAGAGAACTTGCTGCCGTAGGGGCTTAATAAATCTAGCCCTTAATAAGAAGGGATTGAATCAGCACAGTAATCTATGGCACCTGGCTCACAATGAAATTCGTCATTCCAGATATGCTATAAGGCAGTGTTTTTCAACCAGTGTGCCGTGGCACACTAGTGTGCCATGGCAGACTGACAACAGTGTGACTTATTTTTTAAACTTTGCTTGTTTTTTACTTCCAGTGCAGGGGTAGTTTGTAGGAGGCATGGCATAACAGCACAATACATACAGTATGTGTGTGTTTGTGTGTATGTGTATATATATATATATATATATATATATATATATATGCTGTATTAGGCTACAATGTGGGATTTTTTTAAAATTTTGGGATGGTGGTGTGCCACAGGATTTTTTAATGTAAAAAAGTGTGCCACGGCAAAAAAAAAAGGTTAAAAATGCAGTGTTCCTAGAGTGTTTTGTAATAAGCTGGGAAACTGCTGCCTAGTTACTACTAGAGAAGTTGCACAGGCTATAGCGCTATTAGCAATTCACTAATCACACTAATTCTATATACGTAAAAAAAAAATAATAAAGCAGTAGCTGCACAGCATTTTTGTGGTATTGCATTCATCTCTCACAAGCAGGGTGTACAAGATTTGTATTAAAGGGACAGTCAACAACAGAATTTTTGTTGTTTAAAAGGATAGATAATCCCTTTATTAGCCATTTCCCAGTTTTGCATAACTAAAGCAGTTATAACAATATACATTTACCTCTGTAATTGCCTTGTATCTAAGCCTCTGCAAACTGCCCCCTTATTTCAGTTCATTTGACAGACTTGCATTTTAGCAAATCAGTGCTCACTCCTAAGTAACTTCACGTGCATGAGCTCAATGTTATCTACATGAACTAATGCCCTCTAGTGGTGAAAAACTGTCAAAATGCACTCAGATTAGAGGTGGACTTCAAGGTCTAAGAAATTAGCATATGAATGTCCTAGGTTTAGCTTTCAACTTAAAAATACCAAGAGAATAAAGCTAAATTGGTGATAAAAGTTTATTGGAAAGTTGTTTAAAATTGCATTCCCTATTTGAATCATGAAAGTTTTTCTCTTTTAAGGTGTATCCAGTCCACGGATCATCCATTACTTATGGGATATTCTCACTCCCAACAGGAAGTTGCAAGAGGACCCACAGCAAAGCTGTTATATAGCTCCTCACGTCACTATCATATCCAGTCATTCTCTTGCAACTCTCAGCACGCATGGAGGTAGTAAGAGGAGAGTGGTGAAAAATAGTTAGTTTATTAACTTCAATCAAAAGTTTGTTATTTTAAATAGTACCGGAGTTGTGCTATTTTTTCTCAGGCAGAGATAGAAGAAGTTTTCTATGATCTTAGCAGGTTGTAACTAAGATCCATTGCTGTTCTCACACATGTCTGAGGAGTGCAGTTTACTCTGCTATCAGGTATGTGCAGTTATGATTTTCTCTTGTTAAGTGTATCCAGTCCACGGATCATCCATTACTTGTGGGATATTCTCCTTCCCAACAGGAAGTTGCAAGAGGATCACCCACAGCAGAGCTGCTATATAGATCCTCCCCTAACTGTCATATCCAGTCATTCTCTTGCAAGCCTCAACCAAGATGGAGGTCGTAAGAGGAGTGTGGTGTTTTATACTTAGTTTATTCTTCAATCAAAAGTTTGTTATTTTTAAAATGGTGCCGGAGTGTACTGTTTATCTCAGGCAGTATTTAGAAGAAGAATCTGCCTGCGTTTTCTATGATCTTAGCAGAAGTAACTAAGATCCATGGCTGTTCTCACATATTCTGAGGAGTGAGGTAACTTCAGAGAGGGAATGGCGTGCAGGTTTTCCTGCAATAAGGTATGTGCAGTTAATATTTTTCTAGGGATGGAATTTGCTAGAAAATGCTGCTGATACCAAAGTAATGTAAGTAAAGCCTTAAATGCAGTGATAGCGACTGGTATCAGGCTTATTAATAGAGATACATACTCTTATAAAAATGTAATATAAAACGTTTGCTGGCATGTTTAATCGTTTTTATATGTATTTGGTGATAAAACTTATTGGGGCCTAGTTTTTTTCCACATGGCTGGCTTGAATTCTGCCTAGAAACAGTTTCCTTAGGCTTTTCACTGTTGCAATATGAGTGGGAAGGGCCTATTTTAGTGCCTTTCTGTGCAGATAAAAATACTGACAGAGACATCCAGCTTCTTCCTGCATGTTCCAGGACTTCTCTGGAGGTAAAAAGCCACAGTAGAGCTGTGGCAGTTGTTGTGACTGTTTGAAAAAAAAAACGTTTTTGTCTTTTATTATTCAGTTTTGGGTATTAAGGGGTTAATCATCCATTTGCAAGTGGGTGCAATGCTCTGCTAACTTGTTACATACACTGTAAAATTTTTGTTAGTGTAACTGCCTTTTTTCACTGTTATTTCAAATTTTGACAACATTTGTGTTTCTTAAAGGTGCAGTAACGTTTTTTATATTGCTTGTAAACTTGTTTAAAGTGTTTTCCAAGCTTGCTAGTCTCATTGCTAGTCTGTTTAAACATGTCTGACATAGAGGAAACTACTTGTTCATTATGTTTGAAAGCCATGGTGGAGCCCCATAGGAGAATGTGTACTAAATGTATTGATTTCACCTTAAACAGTAAAGATCAGTCTTTAACTATAAAATAAATATCACCAGAAGATTCTGACGAGGGGGAAGTTATGCCGACTAACTCTCCCCACGTGTTAGTCCCTTCGCCTCCCGTTTAGGGGATGCACGCTAATATGGCGCCAATTACATCAGGGACGCCCATAGCGATTACCTTGCAGGACATGGCTGCAATCATGAATAATACCCTGTCAGAGGTATTATCCAGATTGCCTGAATTAAGAGGCAAGCGCGATTGCTCTGGGGTTAGGAGAAATACAGAGCGCGCAGATGCTGTAAGGGCCATGTCTGATACTGCGTCACAATATGCAGATCATGAGGACGGAGAGCTTCAGTCTGTGGGTGACATCTCTGATTCGGGGAAACCTGATTCAGAGATTTCTCATTTTAAATTTAAGCTTGAGAACCTCCGTGTGTTGCTTGGGGAGGTATTAGCTGCTCTGAATGACTGTAACACAGTTGCAGTACCAGAGAAATTGTGTAGGCTGGATAAATACTATGCGGTACCGGTGTGTACTGATGTTTTTCCTATACCTGAAAGGCTTACAGAAATTATTAGCAAGGAGTGGGATAGACCGAGTGTGCCTTTTTCCCCACCTCCTATATTTAGAAAAATGTTTCCAATAGACGCCACTACACGGGACTTATGGCAGACGGTCCCTAAGGTGGAGGGAGCAGTTTCTACTTTAGCAAAGCGTACCACTATCCCGGTTGAAGACAGTTGTGCTTTTTCAGATCCAATGGATCAAAAATTGGAGGGTTACCTTAAGAAAATGTTTATTCAACAAGGTTTTATTTTACAGCCCCTTGCATCCATTGCGCCTGTCACGGCCACGGCGGCTTTCTGTTTTGAGGCCCTGGAAAAGGCCATCCATACAGCACCATTGACTGAAATTATTGACAAGCTTAGAACACTTAAGCTAGCTAACTCATTTGTTTCTGATGCCATTGTTCATTTGACTAAACTAATGGCTAAGAATTCCGGATTCACCATCCAGGCGCGTAGGGCGCTATGACTTAAATCCTGGTCAGCTGACGTGACTTCGAAGTCTAAATTACTCAACATTCCTTTCAAGGGGCAGACTTTATTCGGGTCTGGTTTGAAGGAAATTATTGCTGACATTACTGGAGGTAAGGGTCACACCCTTCCTCAGGACAGGGCCAAAGCAAAGGCCAAACAGTCTAATTTTCGTGCCTTTTGAAATTTCAAGGCAGGTGCAGCATCAACTTCCTCCGCTTCAAAACAAGAGGGAACTTTTGCTCAATCTAAGCAGGCCTGGAAACCTAACCAGTCCTGGAACAAAGGCAAGCAGGCCAGAAAGCCTGCTGCTGCCTCTAAGACAGCATAAAGGAACGGCCCCCTATCCGGTGACGGATCTAGTAGGGGGCATACTTTCTCTCTTCGCCCAGGCGTGGGCAAGAGATGTTCAGGATCCCTGGGCGTTGGAGATCATATCTCAGGGATATCTTCTGGACTTCAAAGCTTCCCCTCCACAAGGGAGATTTCATCTTTCAAGGCTATCTGCAAATCAGATAAAGAAAGAGGCATTCCTACGCTGTGTGCAAGACCTCCTAGTTATGGGAGTGATCCATCCAGTTCCGCGGACGGAACATGGACAGGGTTTTTAGTCGAATCTGTTTGTGGTTCCCAAAAAAGAGGGAACCTTCAGACCAATTTTGGATCTAAAGATCTTAAACAAATTCCTCAGAGTTCCATCTTTCAAAATGGAAACTATTCGGACCATCCTACCCATGATCCAAGAAGGTTGGTACATGACCACAGTGGACTTAAAGGATGCCTACCTTCACATACCGATTCACAAGGATCATCATCGGTTTCTAAGGTTTGCCTTTCTAGACAGGCATTACCAATTTGTAGCTCTTCCCTTCGGGTTGGCTACAGCCCCGAGAATCTTTACAAAGGTTCTGGGCTCACTTCTGGCGGTTCTAAGACCGCGAGGCATAGCGGTGGCTCCGTATCTAGACGACATCCTGATACAGGCGTCAAGCTTTCAAGTTGCCAAGTCTCATACAGAGATAGTTCTGGCATTTCTGAGGTCGCACGGGTGGAAAGTGAACAAGGAAAAGAGTTCTCTATCCCCACTCAAAGAGTCTCCTTCTTAGGGACTCTTATAGATTCTGTAGAAATGAAAATTTACCTGACGGAGTCCAGGTTATCAAAACTTCTAAATGCTTGCCGTGTTCTTCACTCCATTCCGCGCCCTTCGGTAGCTCAGTGTATGGAGGTAATCGGCTTAATGGTAGCGGCAATGGACATAGTGCCATTTGCGCGCCTTCATCTCAGACCGCTGCAATTATGCATGCTGAGTCGGTGGAATGGGGATTACACAGATTTGTCCCCTCTGCTAAATCTGGATCAAGAGACCAGAGATTCTCTTCTCTGGTGGTTGTCTCGGGTACACCTGTCCAAGGATATGACCTTTCGCAGGCCAGATTGGACAATTGTAACAACAGATGCCAGCCTTCTAGGTTGGGGTGCAGTCTGGAATTCCCTGAAGGCTCAGGGATCGTGGACTCAGGAGGAGAAACTCCTTCCAATAAATATTCTGGAGTTAAGAGCGATATTCAATGCTCTTCTGGCTTGGCCTCAGTTAGCAACACTGAGGTTCATCAGATTTCAGTCGGACAACATCACGACTGTGGCTTACATCAACCATCAAGGGGGAACCAGGAGTTCCCTAGCGATGTTAGAAGTCTCAAAAATAATTCGCTGGGCAGAGTACCACTCTTGCCACCTGTCAGCAATCCATATCCCAGACGTGGAGAACTGGGAGGCGGATTTTCTAAGTCGTCAGACTTTCCATCCGGGGGAGTGGGAACTCCATCCGGAGGTGTTTGGTTTGCCCCAATGATGAATCAACTGAGCAGAGTTGGATCTCATGGCGTCTCGCCAGAACGCCAAGCTTCCTTGTTACGGATCCAGGTCCAGGGACCCAGAAGCGACGCTGATAGATGCTCTAGCAGCGCCTTGGTTCTTCAACCTGGCTTATGTGTTTCCACCGTTTCCTCTGCTCCCTCGACTGATTGCCAAATTCAAACAGGAGAGAGCATCAGTGATTCTGATAGCACCTGCGTTGCCACGCAGGACTTGGTATGCAGACCTAGTGGACATGTCATCCTTTCCACCATGGACTCTGCCTCTAAGACAGGACCTTCTGATACAAGGTCCTTTCAATCATACAAATCTAATTTCTCTGAGACTGACTGCATGGAGATTGAACGCTTGATTCTATCAAAGCGTGGCTTCTCCGAGTCAGTCATTGATACTTTAATACAGGCACGAAAGCCTGTTACCAGGAAAATCTACCACAAGATATGGAGTAAATATCTTTATTGGTGTGAATCCAAGAATTACTCATGGAGTAAGGTTAGGATTCCTAGAATATTGTCTTTTCTCCAAGAGGGCTTGGACAAAGGATTATCAGCTAGTTCTTTAAAGGGACAGATTTCTGCTCTGTCTATTCTTTTGCACAAGCGTCTGGCAGAGGTTCCAGACGTCCAGGCATTTTGCCAGGCTTTGGTTAGAATTAAGCCTGTGTTTAAACCTGTTGCTCCCCCGTGGAGCTTATACTTGGTTCTTAAGGTTCTTCAAGGAGTTCCATTTGAACCCCTTCATTCCATTGATATTAAACTTTTATCTTGGAAAGTTCTGTTTTTGATGGCTATTTCCTCGGCTCGGAGAGTCTCTGAGCTATCTGCCTTACAATGTGATTCTCCTTATCTGATTTTTCATGCAGATAAGGTAGTTCTGCGTACCAAACCTGGGTTTTTACCTAAGGTGGTTTCTAACAATAATATCAATCAAGAGATTGTTGTTCCATCGTTGTGCCCTAATCCTTCTTCAAAGATGGAACGTCTTTTACATAATCTGGACGTAGTCCGTGCCTTGAAGTTTTACTTACAAGCTACTAAGGATTTTCGTCAAACATCTTCCCTGTTTGTCATTTACTCTGGACAGAGGAGAGGTCAAAAAGCTTCGGCAACCTCTCTTTCCTTTTGGCTTCGGAGCATAATATGCCTAGCCTATGAGACTGCTGGACAGCAGCCCCCTGAAAGGATTACAGCTCATTCTACTAGAGCTGTGGCTTCCACCTGGGCCTTCAAAAATGAGGCCTCTGTTGAACAGATTTGCAAGGCTGCGACTTGGTCTTCGCTTCACACTTTTTCAAAATTTTACAAATTTGATACTTTTGCTTCTTCGGAGGCTGTGTTTGGGAGAGAGGTTCTTCAGGCAGTGGTTCCTTCTGCTTAATCCTGCCTTGTCCCTCCCATCATCCGTGTACTTTAGCTTTGGTATTGGTATCCCACAAGTAATGGATGATCCGTGGACTGGATACACTTAACAAGAGAAAACATAATTTATGCTTACCTGATAAATTTATTTCTCTTGTAGTGTATCCAGTCCACGACCCGCCCTGTCCTTTTAAGGCAGGTCTAAATTTTAATTAAACTACAGTCACCACTGCACCCTATGGTTTCTCCTTTCTCTGTTTGTTTTCGGTCGAATGACTGGATATGACAGTTAGGGGAGGAGCTATATAGCAGCTCTGCTGTGGGTGATCCTCTTGCAACTTCCTGTTGGGAAGGAGAATATCCCACAAGTAATGGATGATCCGTGGACTGGATACACTACAAGAGAAATAAATTTATCAGGTAAGCATAAATTATGTTTTTTCTAGGATTGGAAATGCTAGAAAATGCTGCTGATTCCTGATAAATGTAAGTTAAGCCTGAATACAGTGATTTAATAACGACTGGTATCATGCTTACTCTCAGGGGTAATACCCTTATAGATATGCTATATAAAACGTTTGCTGGCATGTTTAATCGTTTTTTATATATGCTTGGTGATAAAACTTATTGGGGCCTAATTTTTTCCACATGGCTGGCTGTATTTTTGCCTAGAAACAGTTTCCTGAGGCTTTCCACTGTTGTAATATGAGTGGGAGGGGCCTATTTTAGCGCTTTTTTGCGCAGTTAAAATTACAGACTGAGACATCCAGTTTTCCTCAGGAGTCCCCTGAATGCTACAGGACATCTCTAAAGAGCCTAAAATCGTTTGTTGGGGCAGGTAGGAGCCACAGTAAAGCTGTGGCATTTTGCTGGGACTGTTAAAAAACGTCTGTCGTTTTTTTGATCCGTTTTTTTAACTAAGGGGTTAATCATCCATTTGCAAGTGGGTGCAATGCTCTGTTAGCCTATTACATACACTGTAAAAAAATCGTTTGTGTAACTGCCTTTTTTCACTGTTTTTCAAATTTTGACAAAATTTGTTTCTCTTAAAGGCACAGTACCGTTTTTTTATAGTGCTTGTTAACTTGAATTAAAGTGTTTTCCAAGCTTGCTAGTCTCATTGCTAGTCTGTATAAACATGTCTGACATAGAGGAAACTCCTTGTTCATTATGTTTAAAGGCCACGGTGGAATCCCCTCTTAGAATGTGTACCAATTGTACTGACTTCACTCTAAGCAATAAAGATCATATTCTGTCTTTAAAAAAATTTATCACCAGAGGAATCTAGCGAGGGGGAAGTTATGCTGACTAACTCTCCCCACGTGTCAGATTCTTTGACTCCCGCTCAAGGGACTCACGCTGAAATGGCGCCAAGTACATCAAGGGCACCCATAGCGTTTACTTTACAAGACATGGCGGCAGTCATGGATAATACACTGTCAGCGGTATTAGCCAGACTACCTGAACTTATAGGTAAGCGAGATAGCTCTGGGGTTAGACGAAATGCAGAGCATACTGACGCTTCAAGAACCATGTCTGATACTGCCTCACAATATGCTGAAGCTGAGGAAGGAGAACTTCAGTCTGTGGGTGATGTTTCAGATTCAGGGAGAATCCCTGATTCTGATATTTCTACATTTAAATTTAAGCTTGAATACCTCCGCGTATTACTTAAAGAGGTTTTAGCTGCTCTGAATGACTGTGACACAATTGCAGTGCCAGAGAAATTGTGTAGACTGGATAAATACTTTGCAGTGCCGGTGTGTACTGATGTTTTTCCAATACCTAAAAGGTTTACAGAAATTATTAATAAGGAATGGGATAGACCAGGTGTGCCATTCTCTCCCCCTCCTATTTTTAGAAAAATGTTTCCTATAGACGCCACCACACGGGACTTATGGCAGACAGTCCCTAAGGTGGAGGGAGCAGTTTCTACTTTAGCAAAGCGTACTACTATCCCTGTCGAGGACAGTTGTGCTTTTTCATATCCAATGGATAAAAAATTAGAAGGTTACCTTAAGAAAATATTTTGTCAACAAGGTTTTATCTTACAGCCCCTTGCATGCATTGCCCCTGTCACTGCTGCTGCGGCGTTCTGGTTTGAGTCTCTGGAAGAGGCCTTACAGGTAGCGACTCCATTGGATGACATACTTGGCAAACTTAGGGCACTTAAGCTAGCCAATTCTTTTGTTTCTGATGCCATTGTTCATTTGACTAAACTAACGGCTAAGAATTCTAGTTTTGCTATACAGGCGCGCAGAGCGCTATGGCTTAAATCATGGTCAGCTGACGTGACTTCAAAATCTAAGCTGCTTAACATTCCCTTCAAGGGGCAGACCTTATTCGGGCCTGGTTTGAAGGAGATTATTGCTGATATCACTGGAGGTAAAGGTCATGCCCTTCCTCAGGACAGGTCCAAATCCAGGGCCAAACAGTCTAATTTTCTTACCTTTCGAAACTTCAAGGCAAGTGCGGCATCAACCCCCTCTAATGCAAGACAAGAGGGAACTGTTGCTCAGTCCAAGGCGGTCTGGAGGCCAAACCAGACCTGGAACAAAGGTAAGCAGGCTAAAAAACCTGCTGCTGCCTCTAAGACAGCATGAAGGAACGGCCCCCTAGTGGGGGGCAGACTTTGCCCAGGCGTGGGCAAGAGATGTTCAGGATCCCTGGGCGTTGGAAATTATATCCCAGGGGTATCTTCTGGACTTCAAAGCTTCTCCCCCCATAGGGAGATTTCACCTTTCACAATTATCTGCAAACCAGATAAAGAGAGAGGCATTCTTACTCTGTGTAAGAGACCTCCTAGTTATGGGAGTGATCCATCCAGTTCCAAAAGAGGAACAAGGACTGGGTTTTTACTCAAATCTGTTTGTGGTTCCCAAAAAAGAGGGAACATTCAGACCAATTTTGGATCTAAAGATCTTAAACAAATTCCTCAGAGTTCCATCATTCAAGATGGAAACTATTCATACCATCCTGCCTATGATTCAGGAGGGTCAATATAGGACTACAGTGGATCTAAAGGATGCTTATCTTCACATTCCGATACACAAAGATCATCATCGGTTTCTCAGGTTTGCCTTTCTAGACAGGCATTACCAGTTTGTAGCTCTTCCCTTTGGATTAGCTACAGCCCCAAGAATCTTCACGAAGATTCTAGGGTCCCTTCTGGCGGTCCTAAGGCCGCGGGGCATAGCAGTAGCCCCTTATTCAGACGACATCCTGATACAGGCGTCAAACTTCCAAATTGCCAGGTTTCATACAGACATAGTGCTGGCATTTCTGAGGTCGCATGGGTGGAAAGTGAACGAGGAAAAGATTTCTCTATCCCCACTCAGAAGAGTTTCCTTTCTAGGGACTCTGATAGATTCTGTAGAAATGAAAATTTACCTGACGGAGTCCAGGTTATCAAAGCTTCTAAATTTCTGCCGGGTTCTTCATTCCATTCCGCGCCCTTCGGTGGCTCAGTGTATGGAAGTAATCGGCTTAATGGTAGCGGCAATGGACATAGTGCCGTTTGCACGCTTACATCTCAGACCGCTGCAACTATGCATGCTCAGTCAGTGGAATGGGGATTACACAGATTTGTCTCCTCAACTGAATCTGGACCAAGTGACCAGGGATTCTCTTCTCTGGTGGCTATCTCGGGTCCATCTGTCCAAAGGTGTGACCTTTCGCAGGCCAGATTGGACAATTGTAACAACAGATGCCAGCCTTCTAGGTTGGGGTGCAGTCTGGAATTCCCTGAAGGCTCAGGGATCGTGGACTCAGGAGGAGTCTCTCCTTCCAATAAATATTCTGGAGCTAAGAGCGATATTCAATGCTCTTCAGGCTTGGCCTCAGTTAGCAACTCTGAGGTACATCAGATTTCAGTCGGACAACATCACGACTGTGGCTTACATCAACCATCAAGGGGGAACAAGAAGTTCCCAAGCGATGTTAGAAGTCTCAAAGATAATTCACTGGGCAGAGATTCACTCTTGCCACCTATCAGCTATCCATATCCCAGGCGTAGAGAACTGGGAGGTGGATTTTCTAAGTCGACAGACTTTTCATCCGGGGGAGTGGGAACTCCATCCGGAGGTGTTTGCGCAAGTGATTCATCGCTGGGGCAAACCAGAACTGGATCTCATGGCGTCTCGACAGAACGCCAAGCTTCCTTGTTACGGATCCAGGTCCAGGGACCCCAGGGCGACGCTGATAGACGCTCTAGCAGCGCCCTGGTCTTTCAGCCTGGCTTATGTGTTTCCACCGTTTCCTCTGCTCCCTCGTCTAATTACCAAGATCAAGCAGGAGAGAGCATCGGTGATTCTAATAGCGCCTGCGTGGCCACGCAGGACCTGGTATGCAGATCTAGTGGACATGTCATCATTGCCACCATGGACTCTGCCTCTGAGACGGGACCTTCTACTTCAGGGTCCTTTCCTCCATCCAAATCTAACTTCTCTGAGACTGACTGCATGGAGATTGAACGCTTGATTTTATCAAAGCATGGCTTCTCCGAGTCGGTCATTGATACCTTAATACAGGCACGAAAGCCTGTCGCTAGGAAAACTTACCATAAGATATGGCGTAAATATCTTTCTTGGTGCGAATCCAAGGGTTACTCATGGAGTAAGGTCAGGATTCCCAGGATATTATCCTTTCTCCAAGAAGGCTTGGAAAAGGGTTTGTCAGTTAGTTCCTTAAAGGGACAGATTTCTGCTCTGTCTATTCTTTTGCACAAGCGTCAGATGTTCCAGACGTTCAGGCATTTTGTCAGGCTTTAGTCAGAATCAAGCCTGTGTTCAAACCTGTTGCTCCACCATGGAGCTTAAATTTGGTTCTTAAGGTTCTTCAAGGAGTTCCGTTTGAACCTCTTCATTCCATAGATATAAAGCTTTTATCTTGGAAAGTCCTTTTTTTGGTAGCTATTTCTTCGGCTTGTAGAGTGTCTGAGCTATCTGCCTTACAATGTGATTTTCCTTATCTGATTTTTCATTCTGATAAGGTAGTCCTGCGTACCAAGCCTGGGTTTTTACCTAAGGTGGTATCTAACAAGAATATCAATCAAGAGATTGTTGTTCCATCCTTGTGTCCCAATCCTTCTTCAAAGAAGGAACGTCTATTACACAATCTGGACGTGGTTCGTGCTTTAAAGTTTTACTTACAAGCTACTAAAGATTTTCGACAAACATCTGCTTTGTTTGTTGTTTACTCTGGACAGAGGAGAGGTCAAAAGGCTTCGGCAACCTCTCTTTCTTTTTGGCTAAGAAGCATAATACGCTTAGCCTATGAGACTGCTGGACAGCAGCCTCCTGAAAGGATTACAGCTCATTCTACTAGGGCTGTGGCTTCCACTTGGGCCTTTAAAAATTAGGCTTCTGTTGAACAGATTTGCAAGGCGGCGACTTGGTCTTCGCTTCATACTTTTTCAAAATTCTACAAATTTGATACTTTTGCTTTTTCGGAGGCTATTTTTGGGAGAAAGGTTTTACATGCAGTGGTACCTTCCGTTTAAGTACCTGCCTTGTCCCTCCCTTCATCCGTGTACTTTAGCTTTGGTATTGGTATCCCATAAGTAATGGATGATCTGTGGACTGGATACACCTTACAAGAGAAAACACAATTTATGCTTACCTGATAAATTTATTTCTCTTGTGGTGTATCCAGTCCACGGCCCGCCCTGTCATTTTAAGGCAGGTTATTTTTAAATTTAAACTACAGTCACCACTGCGCCCTATGGTTTCTCCTTTCTCTGCTTGTTTTCGGTCGAATGACTGGATATGGTAGTGAGGGGAGGAGCTATATAACAGCTTTGCTGTGGGTCCTCTTGCAACTTCCTGTTGGGAGTGAGAATATCCCATAAGTAATGGATGATCCGTGGACTGGATACACCACAAGAGAAATAAATTTATCAGGTAAGCATAAATTGTGTTTTTGGACTTGGCTGTCCCTTTAACTCAGTGGTTCTGAATCATTGAGACCTGAGCAGATACAACATAACGTCTGACTTCCTCCACAGAGAGATAGATAAATACATCAATATTCAAATCAAACTCGATGACCCCAGTAGCTACCGCCCCATCTCACTCCCGAACTATTTATTCAGGAAAATATTGGCAACGTATTAATTTAATACTAATAAGACATCGTACACGTAGACCAGGCGGGGTTTGTCCCACACAGGGAAGCTCGAGACAACACCATTAGAGCCCATACTCTCATGTCCTATGCCAAAAAGACAGGGATCAAATTGATTTTCGTGGCCACAGACGCAGAAAAAGCATTTGATCGCACTAATTGGCTATTTCTATGCTACACATTAGAAGCATTCGACTTTGGCTCCCTCAAGATAAAAATTTTAATTTATACTCCTCTCGATCCGCCAAAATCAAAATAAATGGTTCACTTTCCAAAACACTTAACATTAACAGCAGCACATGCCCCATACTATTTATACTCACCATGGAAGTGTTAGCAGCCCACATCAGAGACAATGAAAACATCACCGGGATTCAAATAGGACCGAATGATTACAAAACCGCCATGTTCACGGATGATGTGCTCCTCACACTATCTTCACCTGCGACATTACCTGAAGTACTCAAAGAATTACACAACTTCGGCTCCTATTCTAACTTTCTAGTCAATAACTCAAAATCCGAAATTCTGAATATAAACTTACCCCAATCAGACTTTGCCACAGTGAAACAAAATTGTCGACTACAATACCAGGCTAGCGCCCTCAGATACTTGGGCATATACTTATTCCCTTATCCACTACTAGATAATGGCAAATTAATGACAAGAGAGAGATTGAAAGAAACCCCCGGGACACTTATACACCTCATGGTTAAAATACGCACTTCAGCACTATCTCAGCACCTCCCCCCATAAACAGAACTTATTAAGACCACTGACATCTTATGAATCTCATTGTAGAGGAGACAAACCAATCTCAAGAACTCTCTCCCTGGCCAGTAAAATTATAAGAGAAGGGCTCTACCCTGGTTTGCCCACCTATACACAGAAATGTCAGGCAGACCTTGATACTTAAATTTTTGAAACTGAATGAAAGATAACTTTTAAATTATCTAACAAATCCTCAAATTCACCAAATATTGGAGATGAACCACAAAATACCTGACCCCTGACAGATTAGCTAAAATATATAAATCGAATTCTGGTAGATGCTGGAGAGGATGCAGACAGCAAGGCGCATTTTATCACATGTGGTTGGATTTCCCTATAATCAACATATTATGAAAATAAATAGAAACACAATTTAAAGAACTTTTCTCTGACTCCTTCACATTAACTCACAGCATGGCCTTACTGAACGATCTGTCACCCCTTCAATGTAAAATTAGAGCGCATTTGCTTCAGATAGGGATTAAGGGGCTAAGACACTGATAGCCAGACTTTGGAAAACTACAACCTCACCCACTATAACGATGTGGTCAGAGAAAACGAAGGAGCTATTAATGCTGGAAGAATATGGTTATATGAAATGCAATCAAGTAGATTTTTTCTTAGAGCTCAAATTCTACTGGGAACAAATAACACAAACCCAGACTGTATAGTTCACTCAAGGAATTACTTTACACCCCTCCCCTTCTCCCCCTCCCTCCTCTTTCCAACCTCTCCTACTCCCCTTCCTGAGAGGACCGGACACTCAGGCATTGTTGCAATGTTCAACTGTTATTTAATTGTTTTCGATTTCAGTAGTACAAGCGAAAGCCTATAATGGACAATAAGGTACAATTTTAATGGTCACCAAGTCCTTTTACATACTTTGTAACTTTATTACACCATAATTTTATGTAAGGAATTTCAGTAGATCTCCAGTTTTGTGCTACTAGAACTTTTGCGCTGTTTATCATAATTTTTAATAGCGGTCTGAAATGGGCCTGGGGTAGTTTAATCGACTTATTTAGCAACCACACTAGAGGATCCAATGGAAGGAGAATTTGAAAAATGCCTTCTATTTCCTCAATTATATTTCACCACAGGGTATTTATCTGAGAGCACCACCACCACATATGACTCATGTTACTACCTACATGTCCACAACGCCAACAACGATTGTTAGTTTTTGGAAACAATTTATGAAGCCTCTTGGGGGTCAAGTACCAGCAATGTAATATTTTGTAATTTATCTCTCTGATGGAGGCCGATGAGGAGGCGGATTTTGTGTTGTGAAAAATGTTAGTAGCTGTTTGGGGTGTGATAATCAACCCCAGCTCACCCTCCCACACCTCAATGGAGCGTGGCAGGTTGCCTGGTGGCGGTTGAGTGACAATATTGTAGATGTGTGAGAGACTATGCTTAATGGGGGGTGTGGAGGTAAAAAATGTTCCATGTTAGCGAACGATACATGTTTATGTAATGGTGGGTTGCGACATATTGGTGAACTCTCCTGTAAGAGAACTAGTTGGTGGCCCCTGTCAACCAGCTGTTCTTGAGTACACATCTGTTCATTGATTGTAAGGTGCATAATTGAGACCTCTCTATTAGCATATTGAATTTCTATTTAGCGACAATAAAGATAATTCACTGTTGTGAAGGATTGATGTCAATGGACCTGGGCATGAAGAAAGGTATGGATTTGTCTTAGTGGTATTATCTCACATTTTTAATGTTTCCTGGGTAATTGGACTACTGATCTGTCTGTATAGGATTTGACATTTTGGCTGCCAACAGATAGAAGGGAGGTTAAAATTTAAATTTAGATTCTCTTCAAGTAAAATCCATCTCTTATGGTCTTTGTGTATTCTCCAATCAAGAATTCTTTGAAGGAATATGGTCCTTCGATAGGAGTCAATGTCGGGGACACCCAGACCTCCTTGGGCCGTAGAACATGACATAGTGAGTTTATTTATCCTAGGAGGACGCCTGTTCCAAATGAATGAACCAAATAATTGCGGTATCTGCGAAATATAGTTATTATAAAGGGGAATAGGGAGGGTTTGCATGATATACAACAATCGTGGAAAGGCATTCATTTTAATAGTAGTAATCCTGCCTAACCAGGAGAGATTTTTCCTAGTCCTGGTTGAGAGATCTTTCTTATCAATTTTTCTTCGTTCACTTGCTATCTTTATTTGAAAAAGAAGGCATCTAAGCTTCTTTTCTGGTTCAGTACTCTGGACAGCACTTTTTTATTGGTGGATTAATTTATCCACCAATCAGCAATAATAACCCAGGTTATTCACCAAAAATGGGAATCTAAACTTACATTCTTGCATTTCAAATAAAGATACCAAGAGAATGAAGAAAATTTGATTATAGGAGTAAATTGTTAAATAACTCTAGCTCTCTCAGAAAGGGGGGATTGTTTTAACCGGATCTGTAAGAAAGAAAAGGATGTCGTCTGTGAATAGTGACATCTTATATTCTCCCTCTATACATAGGCCTTGTATGTTTTTGTTTAATCTAATTTTAGTCACCAGAGCCTTGATGAGACATATGAAAAGCAGGGGGGATAAAGGGCAGCCTTGTCTGGTGCCGTTCGCTATCTGGAGTGGTTGTGATAAGATTCCATTAAGGGCTATTCTTGTGCTGGGTTTATTGTAGAGTGCAGAAATGCTATGTAATATTTTATCACCCAACCCAAAAGCTTGTAGTGTTGCTTCTACAAAAAGGCCATCCGACATGGTCGAGGGCCTTTTCGGGAACTGTAGAAAGCCAGATTGAGGGAATATTTTTTGATTTGGCGAACCACATCAGGTGAAGGTTACGTACTGTATTGTCCTTAGCCTCACGGTAAGGGACGAAGCCCACCTGATCCTGGTGTAAAACCTATTAGTTCACCTCTGAGAACGATACATGTTTATGTAATGTTGGTGGGTTGCGACATATTGGTGAGCTCTCCTTTAAGAGAACTAGTTGGTGGCCCCTGTCAACCAGCTGTTCTTGAGTACACATCTGTTCATTGATTGTAAGGTGCATAATTGAGACATCTCTATTAGCATTATAAGCCCCTGAATTTCTATTTAGCGACAATAAAGATAATTCACTGTTGTGAAGGATTGATGTCAATGGACCTGGGCATGAAGAAAGGTATGGATTTGTCTTAGTGGTATTATCTCACATTTTTAATGTTTCCTGGGTAATTGGACTACTGATCTGTCTGTATAGGATTTGACATTTTGGCTGCCAACAGATAGAAGGGAGGTTAAAATTTAAATTTAGATTCTCTTCTAGTAAAATCCATCTCTTATGGTCTTTGTGTATTCTCCAATCAAGAATTCTTTGAAGGAATATGGACCTTCGATAGGAGTCAATGTCGGGGACACCCAGACCTCCTTGGGCCGTAGAACGTGACATAGTGAGTTTATTTATCCTAGGAGGACGCCTGTTCCAAATGAATGAACCAAATAATTGCTGTATCTGCTAAATATAGTTATTATAAAGGGGAATAGGGAGGGTTTGCATGATATACAACAATCGTGGAAAGGCATTCATTTTAATAGTAGTAATCTAGTAATCCTGCCTAACCAGGAGAAATTTTTCCTAGTCCTGGTTGAGAGATCTCTCTTATCAATTTTTCTTCGTTCACTTGCTATCTTTATTTGAAAAAGAAGGCATCTAAGCTTCTTTTCTGGTTCAGTACTCTGGACAGCACTTTTTTATTGGTGGATTAATTTATCCCCCAATCAGCAAGAATAACCCAGGTTATTCACCAAAAATGGGAATCTAAACTTACATTCTTGCATTTCAAATAAAGATACCAAGAGAATGAAGAAAATTTGATTATAGGAGTAAATTGTTAAATAACTCTAGCTCTCTCAGAAAGGGGGGATTGTTTTAACCGGATCTGTAAGAAAGAAAAGGATGTCGTCTGTGTATAGTGACATCTTATATTCTCCCTCTATACATAGGCCTTGTATGTTTTTGTTTAATCTAATTTTAGTCGCCAGAGCCTTGATGAGACATATGAAAAGCAGGGGGGATAAAGGGCAGCCTTGTCTGGTGCCGTTCGCTATCTGGAGTGGTTGTGATAAGATTCCATTAAGGGCTATTCTTGTGCTGGGTTTATTGTAGAGTGCAAAAATTCTATGTAATATTTTATCACCCAACCCAAAAGCTTGTAGTGTTGCTTCTACAAAAAGGCCATCCGACATGGTCGAGGGCCTTTTCGGGAACTGTAGAAAGCCAGATTGAGGGAATATTTTTTGATTTGGTGAACCACATCAGGTGAAGGTTACGTACTGTATTGTCCTTAGCCTCATGGTAAGGGACGAAGCCCACCTGATCCTGGTGTATAATCTTGGGTAGAATTAAATTCAGCCTATTAGCTATGATTTTTGCAAAGATTTTTATATCGGAATTCAACAACAAAATCAGTCTATAGTTTGGGATAAGTAAATTAGATTTATTTGGTTTTGGTATCAAAGTTATATTAGCTTGCAGGGCTAGGGAGGAAATCTTTTGTGCTCATCTATACTTTGAAAGTAGGCTAGGTGGTGGGGTGTTAAGAGATCTTTAAAAGAGGTGTAGTAGTCATTACTGAAACCACCAGGACCTGGGGACTTTCCTATTTTTAAGGATTTAAAAGCTAGTTGGATCTCCTCAGCTGAGAAGAGTGCATCTAAATCATCTCTCTGTTCCTCGGTTATCCTGGGTAGGTATAATAGAGCTAAGTAATTTTGTATAGCTATTTCTGTTGGGGGAGGATGAATTTGTTTCAAATTACATAATGATTCATAATATTGTCTAAAATTGTCCGCAATATCTGTTGACGTGTACCAGTCTTTCCCCCATCATCTTTAATATGTAAAATGTATCGGTTGAGCGTTTTTTTTCTAAGTTGTCTAGCTAGGAGTTTCCCCTGTTTATTGGCACCCTCATAGAAGGTTTTTTTGAGAAATAGTGCATTGCATTGGCCTCAGTCCCTAGGTAACAATAAAGTTGTAGTCTTTTATGTTTTAGACTTTCAAGGAGGGAGCGGTCTTTAGGAAAAACTTTATGTATTTCTTGGAACCTATTTAGGTCGGCCAGTAAAGAAGTTAAGTAGATGTGCTGTTGTTTTATTTTGGCTGCTTTCAAAGCTATTAGTTCACCTCTGAGAACGTATTTATGGGCATTCCATATATGTTGTGGGCAGTATTGTTTAGCTCAAAATAATCTTCGTTAGACTTGGCTAATTGTATTTGTATTAAGGGGTCTTTCAAGAGAGATTCATCTAATCTCCAAGTTCTCGTTAGAGGTGCATGTGTGGGAAAACTAAAAGCACGGCTAATCATGGCATGATCCGACCAGGTTATAGGGTGTATTTCTGTGCAAAGAACTTGCGATAAGCTAGAAACATCAATCACCAGATAGTCTATTCTAGAATAATTTTGGTGAGGATGCGAATAAAAGGTGTAGTCTTTAGTGTTTGGGTGGTGTATACGCCAGGCATCGTGTATTGCAAGGGTAGACAGGTGGGACTTTATTAAATGCAAAGTTTTGCTGGGGACCGACAATTTTCCTTTGGAGCAGTCAATAGTAGGATCAAAAGCGACATTAAAATCCCCACCAACAACCAGGCTATTTTTAATGGTTTCTAAAAAATGTTTACAGATATGGTGGAAGAAACGGGGAGAGTCCAAGCTAGGCGCTTAGATATTGGCTAGGGTAATAGGTTTGTGACGTAGAATCCCAGAAACAATCAGGTATCTCCCTTCCCTATCTTTAATGATTGAGTTAACCTTAAAGGGGATTCCTTTGTTAATCATTATACATACTCCATTGTGTTTAGTGGTATTAGAGGCAAAATAAGCTGGGCTAAATTTCCTGAATGAGGAATGAGGTTCATGACCTCTCTTAAAATGGGTCTCCTGAAGCATTACAATATTGCATTTAAGTCTTTTATAATCCCTGAACGCAACAGATCGTTTATAGGGGATGTTAAACCCCTTGACATTATGTGAAAGAATTTAAAAGTTATTCATATTTGTCAACATTGATAAACATTGGTTTATGAGCTATTTCAAATGACATGGTACATTTATACACAGAGTTCGTGGCGGATAAGAGTATTATTAAGAAAAAGGCATGAGACACTATATATACATTAAACTTAACATTAAAATTACTAATATATATAAAGTTGTAAGGTAATCAGGCTCACACAATCTATAAAATATATAGTTGACCCAGGTTTAAATTTTGCATTGGGTCTTTTAACCTTATATGAAGGAAGAAATGTGCAGACCCTTAAACTAACTTGATAAATAAATTTAAAAAGGAAGAACGGTAGAAACTAAATAAGTTGCTACACAAAAGACAGGGATTTCAGCAAATCATTTTTTTTAATTAAACAGAATACATCATTCAAAAAACCACATATTAAGTGGTATATTTCAGTGCTTTTCCAAACGTGCAAACATGTTAAGGCAGAGCATCTACATAGACATATTGTAGACAAATGAACCATCTAAAATACTCAAGAGCAACGGTTGCTATATAGACCTAGATACCAAAAAAGTCAAAGAACAAGAATAACAAGTGAAAATAGAATTGACTTAACACAACAACACCTCCACTAGAGGGCAGCTTCACATATGTAGCGAAAATTGGCCACCATAATGATCCATGAGGATCTATGCTTGTTATCACACTCGCTCCTAATGATGTTTAAATGCATTGCAAACATAGTACATCGTAACCAGATTAAACAACAGAGTTACAGAGCAAAGGTGACCCATTGGTCAAATAGGGGTAATGTAGACTATGTGGTATGTACAACACCTTTTTTAGATGGTACCACTAATATTGATTAGTTCTTGGTACCATGAAAATAAAATGCTGTTTAGGATCTATGTACAGCTCCACACAAAGTCTAAAAATACCACACTAATATATACACAGTGTTTTTAACCAGCAAAACCACAAAACAAATCAAAGGAATGTGTATGGACATATAACTAGTGATGTCGCGAACCTAAAATTTTGCGTTCACGAACAGCGAACGCGAACTTCCACAAAAGTTTGCGAACGGGCGAACCAGGCGAACCGCCATAGACTTCAATAGACAGGCAAATTTTAAAACCCTTTCTGGCCACAAAAGTGATGGAAAAGTTGTTTCAAGGGGACTAACACCTGGACTGTGGCATGCCGGAGGGGGATCCATGGCAAAACTCCCATGGAAAATTACATAGTTGATGCAGAGTCTGTTTTTAATCCATAAAGGGCATAAATCACCTAAAATTCCTAAATTGTTTGGAATAACGTGCTTTAAAACATCAGGTATGATGTTGTATTGTTCAGGTAGTGTAAGGGTTACGCCCACTTCACAGTGACAGACCAAACTCCCCGTTTAACGCACCGCGAACAAACGCAAACAGTCCATTTGCACAACCGCAAACTCCCCATTTGCACAAGGTTGGATACCAAGCTAGCCATGTCCCGTTCCTTGTCCTCACTGATGTCACTGCGCGTGCAATCACTTCCTGGGGTAACAGAAAATGCTCCACCCACAAGATGCTCCTATTATATTACTGCACTGAGGATGCTGCCTGTATCTGTGTGTCCTGCTCCCTGGCCGGAGAGCACAGTGGACACCAGGTCGAGCTGCTGAATGAGGCTTCTGAGAAGAAGAAAAAGAAACTGAGAAATGTTCTGCAAAAAACTGACCACAAAGAGAGAGGAGACTGAGAAAAGAGTCCAAAGTCTGCAGAAGCCCAGGAGAGGGGTGCAAGAGAAAGCAGCTGGGGTAACAGAGAGACTGACTGCCCTGATTAGGGACACCAGGAAACAGCTGGAAGACCTAGAGAAGCGAGTCCTGAGTGAGATCACCCGGCAGCAGGAGCAGGTTTCACTCATAATCTCTGATCTGATCCAGCAGCTGGGAAAAAGAGAACGACGAGCTAACCAGGAAGATTTGTCACATTGAGGAGCTGTGCAAAATGACTGACCCATTAACTGTCCTTCAAGAACAGGAATCACACAGAGATGAGATGCTTGGTCAGTCCTCCTACTTCCAATTTGGGGCACTGCGCATGCAATCTAATGTGCCACCAGATAGAAGTGGTGTGTTAACTAGTACTATTCTTATCAGTTTAATCCCTGTTACGTCCCCTATCAGGGGACGTGTATATGGCATCGATTTTAGGAACCCGGAGATGATTTTAGGAACCGGGAGATGGAAAAAGATGCTTGGTCGGTCCAGCCACAAGATAGATAGATAGATACATAGATTAGATAGATAGATCAATAGAAGCAATAGATACATTTGATGATAGATACGATAGATAGATAGATTTGATAGATAAATAGATAGATTTGATAGATAGATAATTTCCCAGACAGAGAATTACAAGACGGGCGGTCTGGAACCCATGGTAAGGTTCCCAGAGGCAGTTGCGGCGCCCGGGGCTCTGATTAGAACAGAGCACTCTGTGTATCTGCCCTTGGCCGAAATCGGAACATTCTTTAGCTTTCTGCCTGTCGGCCAAATGTCCGTCTGCCAAATGTCCTTCTGCATTTTGTCAGAGCACCGCGTGCAATCTACTGTGCCACCAGATAGGAGTGGTGTGTTAACTAGTACTATTCTTATCAGTTTAATCCCTGTTACGTCCCCTATCAGGGGACGTGTATATCGCATCGATTTTAGGAACCCGGAGATGATTTTAGGAACCGGGAGATGGAAAAAGATGCTTGGATACCCAGTACAGGTCGTTCTCCTTCAGCCTTTTTATACGAGGGTCCCTCAACAGGCACGACAGCATGAAAGACCCCATATGCCATTACTTCCTTTTGCACAATCGAGTACAGGTATGGCATCAATTTTAGGAACCCGGAGATGATATTAGGAACCGGGAGATGGAAAAAGATGCTTGGACACCCAGTACAGGTCGTTCTCCTTCAGCCTTTTTATACGAGGGTCCCTCAACAGGCACGACAGCATGAAAGACCCCATATACCATTACTTCCTTTTGCACAATTGAGTACAGGTATGGCATCGATTTTAGGAACCCGGAGATGATTTTAGGAACCGGGAGATGGAAAAAGATGCTTGGACACCCAGTACAGGTCGTTCTCCTTCAGCCTTTTTATACGAGGGTCCCTCAACAGGCACGACAGCATGAAAGACCCCATATGCCATTACTTCCTTTTGCACAATGATTACAGGTATGGCATCGATTTTAGGAACCCGGAGATGATTTTAGGAACCGGGAGATGGAAAAAGATGCTTGGACACCCAGTACAGGTCGTTCTCCTTCAGCCATTTTATACGAGGGTCCCTCAACAGGCACGACAGCATGAAAGACCCCATATGCCATTACTTCCTTTTGAACAATCGAGTACAGGTATGGCATCGATTTTAGGAACCTGGAGACGATTTTAGGAACCGGGAGATGGAAAAAGATGCTTGGACACCCAGTACAGGCCGTTCTCCTTCAGCCTTTTTATACGAGGGTCCCTCAACAGGCACGACAGCATGAAAGACCCCATATGCCATTACTTCCTTTTGCACAATCGAGTACAGGTATGGCATCGATTTTAGGAACCCGGAGATGATTTTAGGAACCGGCAGATGGAAAAAGATGCTTGGACACCCAGTACAGGTCGTTCTCCTTCAGCCATTTTATATGAGGGTCCCTCAACAGGCACGACAGCATGAAAGACCCCATATGCCATTACTTCCTTTTGCACAATCAAGTACAGGTATGGCATCGATTTTAGGAACCCGGAGATGATTTTAGGAACCAGGAGATGGAAAAAGATGCTTGGTCGGTCCGGCCATGTGTCAGGTTGT
Source organism: Bombina bombina (assembly GCF_027579735.1). Taxonomy (NCBI): domain Eukaryota; kingdom Metazoa; phylum Chordata; class Amphibia; order Anura; family Bombinatoridae; genus Bombina; species Bombina bombina. The sequence goes on along the minus strand of NW_026512407.1, from coordinate 26,929 downwards.
TTTTACCTTGTGCATATTCCTTTAAGGATTCTTTCACCAATCATATGCATCCGCCCCTTACAAAACACCTGCACACCTTCATTCAGTGCTTAGTATTTTGTTAACTGCCTTGTATAGTTGTTCTCTTCCTAAGCTCCTGAAAACTTGTACCTTTTCCTCTATCAATTGATCCGTTTTTGCTATCATATCCTGCTTGTGTGCAAGCTCATTCCTACCAAACAATCTGGGTTCTCACAACACCGCTGTACCTCCTTCAACTACCCACCTCAGAGTGACATAAAAACACTCTCCTGAAGATAAGGTAACTCTCACTCTGTTTCTCTGAACTTTTGTAAATACAGCTGACATCGACTCTCCGCACGGCAAGCCGCCGTTAACCTGCCTCTGACGTCACACGCCACAGGAAGCACTGCCGCTCTGACTTGCGGGAGGTAACCTACAGCACATTACTGCTCACAACAGACTTCTGCTAAGAACGGAGGAACACAGAATTTCTCAAGGTACCCTTTTACAGATTCTACTGCACCTTAAGTTAACCTTTAGTGAAAACTTGTAAAGCGTTTTGGAAGTGATTCTAATCTTTTCCTGTGGAGTGAACTTTCTATTGTCCTGAGAATAATTATAACAGCTGCCAAGTTTCTATCTCCTACTCACAAGCTTTCAGATTACTCCTCAAATACCTAACCTTGTTCAGTCTGCATTTTGTATATGAACTCTGCATAGAGTCTCTTGCTACATTTCCCTGCTGGGACACTTTGTAAAAAACACACCTTATGGATGTTGTTAATACTTCCTCATAGTATTAATTTATTAAAAGGTGTAACAAACACATATATTGTGGTAATCCTATACTCTTTCATTCAGATATATGTTAAGAGATTTAAGTAGCATTACACCATGAGATAGATAGATACATAGATTAGATAGATAGATCAATAGATGCAACAGATACATTTGATGATAGATACGATAGATAGATAGATTTGATAGATAAATAGATAGATTTGATAGAGAGATAATTTCCCAGACAGAGAATTACAAGACGGGCGGTCTGGGACCCATGGTAAGGTTCCCAGAGGCAGTTGCGGGGCCCGAGGCTCTGAATTTGGGGCACTACGCGTGCAATCTACTGTGCCACCAGATATGAGTGGTGTATTAAGTAGTGCTATTCTTATTAGTTTAATCCCTGTTACGTCCCCCATCAGGGGACGTGTATATGGCATTGATTTAAGAAATTTTGGCCGTGTACCTTCCACTGCGGTGTCCCAATAGCTACAAATTTTTGGAATGCCTCAGACTCCACCAGCTTGTATGGTAAAAGCTGGCGGGCTAAGAGTTCAGACAAGCCAGCTGTCAGACGCCGGGCAAGGGGGTAAGTTTGTGACATTGGCTTCTTACGCTCAAACATGTCCTTGACAGACACCGCGTCAAGGTTCCGAGTGGAAGCTGTAGAAGATTGGGTGTCCTGTGTTAGCCAGTCAACTATGTGCTCCAAAGTTTTCGAGTTCAGGGTACGTGGCCTCTGAACACTGGTCATTATTCTAGGGACAAAGGGAATCACAGCACCACGACCACGACGGCCCCTGCGGGGTGGCCTGCCTCTGCCTGTCATTTTTTTTTTTAATTAGTGGTACTATGCGTGCAAGCTACTGTGACAACAGATATGAGTGGTGTGTTAAGTAGTACTATTCTTATCAATTTAATCCCTGTTACATCCCCTATCAGGGGATGCGTATATGGCATGGATTTTAGGAACCGGGAGATGGAAAAAGATGCTTTGTCGGTCCTCCTACTTCAAATTTGGGGCACTGTGCGTGCAATCTAATGTGCCACCAGATAGGAGTGGTGTGTTAAGTAGTACTATTCCTATCAGTTTAATCCCTGTTATGTGCCTTTTTTTTTTGTTTGATTTTTGAAGCCACAGTGCAGCACCAGAGGCCAGAAAAATTTGGCATGTACACATGCCTGAAAAATTAGGTATTGTTGCAGACGCTGCTGTAGCAGCGGCCAGAAAAATTGTTGTTTGTTTCCCTGGCAGAAAGTGCCCTAAAGCATGGCGGCTTGAACCCTAGTTGGTGGCGGATAAGTCACGCAAGTCATCCTGCATTCGGAGATAAAATACAGCAGCGTGTAGACCATTTTTATCCCAAGGCAGCTCATCTCATCAGACCTTTTTTACTCGAATGTATCGCCCAATGTCAGTCCCTTCGGGAGCCATCCCTCATTCATCTTAATAAAGGTGAGGTAATCGAGACTTTTTTGACCTAGGCGACTTCGCTTCTCAGTGACAATACCTCCTGCTGCACTGAAGGTCCTTTCCGACAGGACACTAGAAGCGGGGCAGGCCAGAAGTTCTATGGCAAATTGGGATAGCTCAGGCCACAGGTCAAGCATGCACACCCAGTAGTCAAGGGGTTCATCGCTCCTCAGAGTGTCGAGATCTGCAGTTAAGGTGAGGTAGTCTGCTACCTGTCGGTTGAGTCGTTCTCTGAGTCTGGACCCCTAAGGGCTGTGGCGATGCATAGGAGTTAAAAAGGTCCGCATGTCCTCCATCAACAACATGTCTGTAAAGCATCCTGTCCTTGCCGGCGTGGTTGTGGGAGGAGGAGTATTACTTTCACCTCTTCCCCTGTTAGATTCCCGTTGTGCTGTGACATCACCCTTATACGCTGTGTAAAGCATACTTTTTAATTTATTTTTTAACTGCTCCATCCTTTCCGACTTGCAGGAATTTGGTAACATTTCAAGCACTTTATGCTTATACCGGGGGTCTAGTAGCGTGGACACCCAGTACAGTTAGTTCTCCTTCAGCTTTTTTATACGAGTGTCCCTCAACAGGCATGACAGCATGAAAGACCCCATTTGCACAAGGTTGGATGCCGAGCTACTCATGTCCCGTTCCTCGTCCTCACTGATCTCACTGAAGGTATCTTCTTCCCCCCAGCCACGTACAACACCACGGGAACCAGATAGGGGACAACGAGCACCCTGGGATGCCTGTTGTGCTTGGTCTTCCTCCTCCTCCTCAAAGCCACATTCCTCCTCTGACTCCTCTTTCTCACAATCCTCTTCCTGCGTTGCCGCTGGTCCAGCAAGCGATGCTGATAAGGCTGTTTCTGGTGGTGATGGTGACCACAACTCTTCCTCTTCACGCTCATCTATGGCCTGATCCAGCACTCTTCGCAGGGCACGCTCCAGGAAGAAAACAAATGGTATGATGTCGCTGATGGTGCCTTCGGTGCGACTGACTAGGTTTGTCACCTCCTCAAAAGGACGCATGAGCCTACAGGCATTGCACATGAGCATCCAGTAACGTGGCAAAAAAATTCCCAGCTCCCCAGAGGCTGTCCTAGCACCCCGGTCATACAAATACTCATTAACGGCTTTTTCTTGTTGGAGCAGGCGGTCGAACATTAGGAGTGTTGAATTCCAATGTGTCGGGCTGTCGCAAATCAAGTGCCTCACTGGCAGGTTGTTTCGCCGCTGGATATCTGACAAGTGCGCCATGGCCGTGTAGGAACGCCTGAAATGGCCACACACCTTCCTGGCCTGCTTCAGGACGTCCTGTAAGCCTGGGTATTTATGCACAAAGCGTTGTACAATCAGATTACACACATGTGCCATGCACGGCACATGTGTCAACTTGCCCAATTTCAATGCTACCACCAAATTACTTCCATTGTCAGAAACCACTTTGCCGATCTCCAGTTGGTGTGGAGTCAGCCACTGATCCACCTGTGCGTTCAGGGCGGACTGGAGTGCTGCTGCGGTGTGACTCTCTGCTTTCAGGCAAGTCAACCCCAAGATGGCGTGACACTGCGGTATCCGGGATGTGGAATAGTACCTGGGGAGCTGGGGGGCTGCAGTTGATGTGGAGCAAGACGCAGCAGCAGAAGAAGACTCAGCCGAGGAGGTTATGGAAGAGGATGGAGTAGGAGGAGTAGAGGAGGGGGCAGCAGGCCTGCCTGCAAGTCGTGGCAGTGTCACCAACTCCTCTGCAGAGCCAGGCATTCCATGCTTGGCAGCCGTCAGCAGGTTTACCCAATGCGCAGTGTAGGTGATATACCTGCCCTGACCATGCTTTGCAGACCAGCTATCAGTGGTCAGATGGACCCTTGCCCCAACACTGTGTGCCAGACATGCCATTACTTCCTTTCGCACAATCGAGTACAGGTTGGGGATTGCCTTTTGTGCAAAGAAATTTCGGCCGGGTACCTTCCACTGTGGTGTCCCAATAGCTACAAATTTTTTGAACGCCTCAGACTCCACCAGCTTGTATGGTAAAAGCTGGCGGGCTAAGAGTTCAGACAAGCCAGCTGTCAGACGCCGGGCAAGGGGGTGACTTGGTGACATTGGCTTCTTACGCTCAAACATGTCCTTGACAGACACCTGACTGTGGGCAGATGAGCAGGAACTGCTCCAGAAGAGAGACGGATTGGCGGATGGTTGAGAGGGGGCAAGGAGCACAGCAGTGGTTGACGTGGCTGAAGATGCTGGACCAGGAGGAGGATGGTGGCTTTGAGTTTGTGTGCTGCTTGTCCTCATGTGTTCATCCCATAGGCGTTTGTGATGTGAGATCATGTGCCTTCGCAAAGCAGTTGTACCTAGGTGGGTGTTGGACTTCCCACGACTCAGTTTTTTTTGGCTCAGGTTGCAAATGGCATTGCTGTTGTCAGAGGCAGAAACATAAAAAAATGCCACACTGCTGAGCTCTGCGATGACGTCATTCTGGTGGTGGCAACAGCATGCGTTGATTGGCGTGCTGTCTGGCTGACCCCGGGTGCCGATGCATGCTGTCTGACTGTGCCACTAGCTCCTTGCGACGACCTCCCCCTGCTTCCAACTCGTCTCCTCCTCCTGCTCCTCTCTGTCTCCCCATCTGAACTTTCCCCCTGTTCTTCTTCTCTTCTACCGGGCGCCCACGTGACATCCACGGACGCATCGTCATCATCAACCCCTTCACTTCTATCTGACAACTCAACAACGGAAGCAACGGCGGGTACAACATCATCATCGTCATCACACCGTGCGTCGTCCATGTCTGTAATGCTGCCTGACTGAGACATATCACAGTTATCTACATCCTCTGTCAATGATGGTTGCGCATCACTCATTTCTTCACACTGAGGTGTACATAACTCCTCTTACAGATCAAGTGAGGCGGCTGTGGTGCTAGTGTCGGTGGTGGCGGCAGGCGGGCGAGTGGTAAGTTGAGAGGTGCCCGAAGCTAAGCTAGAGGAGGAGGATGGTGCATCAAGGTTACGAGCGGAAGCTGTAGAAGATTGGGTGTCCTGTGTTATAAAGTCAACTATTTCATCAGAACTTTTCGTGTTCATGGTACGTGGCCTAACACTGGGCATTATTCTATGGCCAAAGGGAATCACAGCACCATGACCACGACGGCCCCTGCGGGTTGGCCTGCCTCTGCCTGTAATTTTTTTTTCGATTAGTGCTACTATGCGTGCAAGCTACTGTGAGTGGGCACAGTATACGCTGTAAGCCTGACACAAAAAAACAGACTGATGTTAACAGTCCAATTTTTTTTATTTTTTTTAAAATGTACACTGACAGTGCACTACTATTAAACAAGATAATATGAGTGGTGGCACTGGGCAAGTGGGCCTGGTCAACACGCTGGCAGGCAGGCAACTGCAATTAGATTACACTAGCAGACTGATGTTTCACAGTCAAAAAAGTTTTTTTTTTTAAATTTACACTACTGTTACAACAGATATGAGTGGTGGCACTAGTTGGCAAGTGGGCCTGGAACACACACTGGCAGGCAGGCAACTGCAATTAGATTACACTAGCAGACTGATGTTTCACAGTCAAAAAAGTTTTTGTTTTTTTAAATTTACACTACTGTTACACCAGATATGAGTGGTGGCACTAGTTGGCAAGTGGGCCTGGCACACACGCTGGCAGGCAGGCAACTACAATTAGATTACACTAGCAGACTGATGTTTCACAGTCAAAAAAGTTTTTTTTTTAAATTTACACTACTGTTACAACAGATATGAGTAGTGGCACTAGATGGCAAGTGGGCCTGGCACACACGCTGGCAGGCAGGCAACTGCTATTAGATTACACTAGCAGACTGATGTTTCACAGTCAAAAAAGTTTTTGTTTTTTTAAATTTACACTACTGTTACACCAGATATGAGTGGTGGCACTAGTTGGCAAGTGGGCCTGGCACACACGCTGGCAGGCAGGCAACTACAATTAGATTACACTAGCAGACTGATGTTTCACAGTCAAAAAAGTTTTTTTTTTAAATTTACACTACTGTTACAACAAATATGAGTGGTGGCACTAGTTGGCAAGTGGGCCTGACACACACGCAGGCAGGCAACTGCAATTAGATTGCACTAGCAGACTGATGTTTCACAGTCAAAAAAGTTTTTTTTTACAAAATTTACACTACTGTTACAACAGATATGAGTGGTGGCACTAGTTGGCAAGTGGGCCTGGCACACACGCTGGTAGGCAGGCAACTGCTATTAGATTACACTAGCAGACTGATGTTTCACAGTCAAAAAAGTTTTTTTTTTTAAATTTACACTACTGTTACAACAGATATGAGTGGTGGCACTAGTTGGCAAGTGGGCCTGTCACACACGCTGGCAGGCAGGCAGGCAACTGCTATTAGATTACACTAGCAGACTGATGTTTCACAGTCAAAAAGGTTGTTTTTTTTTAATTTACACTACTGTTACAACAGATATGAGTGGTGGCACTAGTTGGCAAGTGGGCCTGGCACACACGCTGGCAGGCAGGCAACTGCTATTAGATTACACTAGCAGACTGATGTTTCACAGTCAAAAAAGTTTTTTTTTTTAATTTACACTACTGTTACAACAGATATGAGTGGTGGCACTAGTTGGCAAGTGGGCCTCGCACACACGCTGGCAGGCAGGCAACTGCAATTAGATTACACTAGCAGACTGATGTTTCACAGTCAAAAAAGTTTTTTTTTTTTTAATTTACACTACTGTTACAACAGACATGAGTAGTGGCACTAGTTGGCAAGTGGGCCTGGCACACACGCTGGCAGGCAGGCAACTGCAATTAGATTACACTAGCAGACTGATGTTTCACAGTCAAAAAAGTTTTTTTTTTTTTAATTTACACTACTGTTACAACAGATATGAGTGGTGGCACTTAGCAAGTGGGACTGGCACACACGCTGGCAGGCAGGCAACTGCAATTAGATTACACTAGCAGACTGATGTTTCACAGTCAAAAAAGTTTCTTTTTTTAAATTTACACTACTGTTACAACAGATATGAGTGGTGGCACTAGTTGGCAAGTGGGCCTGGCACACACGCTGGCAGACAGGCAACTAGAATTAGATTACACTAGCAGACTGATGTTTCACAGTCAAAAAAGTTTTTTTTTTTAAATTTACACTACTGTTACAACAGATATGAGTGGTGGCACTTAGCAAGTGGGCCTGGCACACACGCTGGCAGGCAGGCAACTGCAATTAGATTACACTAGCAGACTGATGTTTCACAGTCAAAAAAGTTGTTTTTTTTTACAAAATTTACACTACTGTTACAACAGATATGAGTGGTGGCACTAGTTGGCAAGTGGGCCTGGCACACACGCTGGCAGGCAGGCAGGCAACTGCTATTAGATTACACTAGCAGACTGATGTTTCACAGTCAAAAAAGGTTGTTTTTTTTAATTTACACTACTGTTACAACAGATATGAGTGGTGGCAATATTTGGCAAGTGGACCTGGCACACATGCTGGCAGGCAGGCAACTGCAATTAGATTACACTAGCAGACTGATGTTTCACAGTCAAAAAAGTTTTTTAAAAAAAATTTACTCTACTGTTACAACAGATATGAGTGGTGGCACTAGTTGGCAAGTGGGCCTGGCACACACGCTGGCAGGCAGGCAGGCAGGCAACTGCTATTAGATTACACTAGCAGACTGATGTTTCACAGTCCAAAAAAGATTTTGAAAAAAATTTACGCTACTGTTACAACAGATATGAGTGGTGGCACTTAGCAAGTGGGCCTGGCACACACGCTGGCAGGCAGGCAACTAGAATTAGATTACACTAGCAGACTGATGTTTCACAGTCCAAAAAGTTTTTTTTTTTTAAATTTACACTACTGTTACAACATATATGAGTGGTGGCACTAGTTGGCAAGTGGGTCTGGCACACACACTGGCAGGCAGGCAACTACAATTAGATTACACTAGCAGACTGATGTTTCACAGTCAAAAAAGTTTTTTTAAAACATTTTTACACTACTGTTACAACAGATATGAGTGGTGGCACTAGTTGGCAAGTGGGCCTGGCACACACGCTGGCAGGCAGGCAACTGCAATTAGATTACACTAGCAGACTGATGTTTCACAGTCAAAAAAGTTTTTGTTTTTTTAAATTTACACTACTGTTACAACAGATATGAGTAGTGGCACTAGATGGCAAGTGGGCCTGGCACACACGCTGGCAGGCAGGCAACTGCTATTAGATTACACTAGCAGACTGATGTTTCACAGTCAAAAAAGTTTTTGTTTTTTTAAATTTACACTACTGTTACACCAGATATGAGTGGTGGCACTAGTTGGCAAGTGGGCCTGGCACACACGCTGGCAGGCAGGCAACTACAATTAGATTACACTAGCAGACTGATGTTTCACAGTCAAAAAAGTTTTTTTTTTAAATTTACACTACTGTTACAACAGATATGAGTGGTGGCACTAGTTGGCAAGTGGGCCTGACACACACGCAGGCAGGCAACTGCAATTAGATTGCACTAGCAGACTGATGTTTCACAGTCAAAAAAGTTTTTTTTTACAAAATTTACACTACTGTTACAACAGATATGAGTGGTGGCACTAGTTGGCAAGTGGGCCTGGCACACACGCTGGTAGGCAGGCAACTGCTATTAGATTACACTAGCAGACTGATGTTTCACAGTCAAAAAAGTTTTTTTTTTTTAAATTTACACTACTGTTACTTAAATTTACACTACTGTTACAACAGATATGAGTGGTGGCACTAGTTGGCAAGTGGGCCTGACACACACGCAGGCAGGCAACTGCAATTAGATTGCACTAGCAGACTGATGTTTCACAGTCAAAAAAGTTTTTTTTTACAAAATTTACACTACTGTTACAACAGATATGAGTGGTGGCACTAGTTGGCAAGTGGGCCTGGCACACACGCTGGTAGGCAGGCAACTGCTATTAGATTACACTAGCAGACTGATGTTTCACAGTCAAAAAAGTTTTTTTTTTTTAAATTTACACTACTGTTACAACAGATATGAGTGGTGGCACTAGTTGGCAAGTGGGCCTGTCACACACGCTGGCAGGCAGGCAGGCAACTGCTATTAGATTACACTAGCAGACTGATGTTTCACAGTCAAAAAGGTTGTTTTTTTTAATTTACACTACTGTTACAACAGATATGAGTGGTGGCACTAGTTGGCAAGTGGGCCTGGCACACACGCTGGCAGGCAGGCAACTGCTATTAGATTACACTAGCAGACTGATGTTTCACTGTCAAAAAAGTTTTTTTTTTTAATTTACACTACTGTTACAACAGATATGAGTGGTGGCACTAGTTGGCAAGTGGGCCTGGCACACACGCTGGCAGGCAGGCAACTGCAATTAGATTACACTAGCAGACTGATGTTTCACAGTCAAAAAAGTTTTTTTTTTTTTAATTTACACTACTGTTACAACAGACATGAGTGGTGGCACTAGTTGGCAAGTGGGACTGGCACACACGCTGGCAGGCAGGCAACTGCAATTAGATTACACTAGCAGACTGATGTTTCACAGTCAAAAAAGTTGTTTTTTTTTAATTTACACTACTGTTACAACAGATATGAGTGGTGGCACTAGTTGGCAAGTGGGCCTGGCACACACGCTGGCAGGCAGGCAACTAGAATTAAATTACACTAGCAGACTGATGTTTCACAGTCAAAAAAGTTTTTTTTTTTAAATTTACACTACTGTTACTTAAATTTACACTACTGTTACAACAGATATGAGTGGTGGCACTAGTTGGCAAGTGGGCCTGACACACACGCAGGCAGGCAACTGCAATTAGATTGCACTAGCAGACTGATGTTTCACAGTCAAAAAAGTTTTTTTTTACAAAATTTACACTACTGTTACAACAGATATGAGTGGTGGCACTAGTTGGCAAGTGGGCCTGGCACACACGCTGGTAGGCAGGCAACTGCTATTAGATTACACTAGCAGACTGATGTTTCACAGTCAAAAAAGTTTTTTTTTTTTAAATTTACACTACTGTTACAACAGATATGAGTGGTGGCACTAGTTGGCAAGTGGGCCTGTCACACACGCTGGCAGGCAGGCAGGCAACTGCTATTAGATTACACTAGCAGACTGATGTTTCACAGTCAAAAAGGTTGTTTTTTTTAATTTACACTACTGTTACAACAGATATGAGTGGTGGCACTAGTTGGCAAGTGGGCCTGGCACACACGCTGGCAGGCAGGCAACTGCTATTAGATTACACTAGCAGACTGATGTTTCACTGTCAAAAAAGTTTTTTTTTTTAATTTACACTACTGTTACAACAGATATGAGTGGTGGCACTAGTTGGCAAGTGGGCCTGGCACACACGCTGGCAGGCAGGCAACTGCAATTAGATTACACTAGCAGACTGATGTTTCACAGTCAAAAAAGTTTGTTTTTTTTTAATTTACACTACTGTTACAACAGACATGAGTGGTGGCACTAGTTGGCAAGTGGGACTGGCACACACGCTGGCAGGCAGGCAACTGCAATTAGATTACACTAGCAGACTGATGTTTCACAGTCAAAAAAGTTGTTTTTTTTTTAATTTACACTACTGTTACAACAGATATGAGTGGTGGCACTAGTTGGCAAGTGGGCCTGGCACACACGCTGGCAGGCAGGCAACTAGAATTAAATTACACTAGCAGACTGATGTTTCACAGTCAAAAAAGTTTTTTTTTTTAAATTTACACTACTGTTACAACAGATATGAGTGGTGGCACTTAGCAAGTGGGACTGGCACACACGCTGGCAGGCAGGCAACTGCAATTAGATTACACTAGTAGACTGATGTTTCACAGTCAAAAAAGTTTTTTTTTTTAAATTTACACTACTGTTACAACAGATATGAGTGGTGGCACTAGTTGGCAAGTGGGCCTGGCACACACGCTGGCAGACAGGCAACTAGAATTAGATTACACTAGCAGACTGATGTTTCACAGTCAAAAAAGTTTTTTTTTTTTAAATTTACACTACTGTTACAACAGATATGAGTGGTGGCACTTAGCAAGTGGGCCTGGCACACACGCTGGCAGGCAGGCAACTGCAATTAGATTACACTAGCAGACTGATGTTTCACAGTCAAAAAAGTTTGTTTTTTTTACAAAATTTACACTACTGTTACAACAGATATGAGTGGTGGCACTAGTTGGCAAGTGGGCCTGGCACACACGCTGGCAGGCAGGCAGGCAACTGCTATTAGATTACACTAGCAGACTGATGTTTCACAGTCAAAAAAGGTTTTTTTTTTTAATTTACACTACTGTTACAACAGATATGAGTGGTGGCACTATTTGGCAAGTGGACCTGCCACACATGCTGGCAGGCAGGCAACTGCAATTAGATTACACTAGCAGACTGATGTTTCACAGTCAAAAAAGTTTTTTAAAAAAATTTTACTCTACTGTTACAACAGATATGAGTGGTGGCACTAGTTGGCAAGTGGGCCTGGCACACACGCTGGCAGGCAGGCAGGCAGGCAACTGCTATTAGATTACACTAGCAGTCCAAAAAAAATTTTGAAAAAAAATTTACGCTACTGTTACAACAGATATGAGTGGTGGCACTTAGCAAGTGGGCCTGGCACACACGCTGGCAGGCAGGCAACTAGAATTAGATTACACTAGCAGACTGATGTTTCACAGTCCAAAAAGTTTTTTTTTTTAAATTTACACTACTGTTACAACATATATGAGTGGTGGCACTAGTTGGCAAGTGGGTCTGGCACACACACTGGCAGGCAGGCAACTACAATTAGATTACACTAGCAGACTGATGTTTCACAGTCAAAAAAGTTTTTTTAAAACATTTTTACACTACTGTTACAACAGATATGAGTGGTGGCACTAGTTGGCAAGTGGGCCTGGCACACACGCTGGCAGGCAGGCAACTGCAATTAGATTACACTAGCAGACTGATGTTTCACAGTCAAAAAAGTTTTTTTAAAAAAAATTTACTCTACTGTTACAACAGATATGAGTGGTGGCACTAGTTGGCAAGTGGGCCTGGCACACACTCTGGCAGGCAGGCAACTGCTATTAGATTACACTAGCAGACTGATGTTTCACAGTCAAAAAAGTTTTTTTGTTTTTTTTAAATGTACACTACTGTTACAACAGATATGAGTGGTGGCACTAGTTGGCAAGTGGGCCTGGCACACACGCTGGCAGGCAGGCAACTGCTATTAGATTACACTAGCAGACTGATGTTTCACAGTCAAAAAAGTTTTAGGTTTTTAAATTTACACTACTGTTACAACAGATATGAGTGGTGGCACTAGTTGGCAAGTGGGCCTGGAATACACGCTGGCAGGCAGGCAACTTTAATTAGATTACACTAGCAGACTGATGTTTCACAGTCAAAAAAGTTTTTTTTTTTTTTAAATTTACACTACTGTTACAACAGATATGAGTGGTGGCACTTAGCAAGTGGGCCTGGCACACACGCTGGCAGGCAGGCAACTGCAATTAGATTACACTAGCAGACATGTTTCACAGTCAAAAAAGTTTTTTTTTTTTAAATTTACACTACTGTTACAACAGATATGAGTGGTGGCACTAGTTGGCAAGTGGGCCTGGCACACACGCTGGCAGGCAGGCAACTGCTATTAGATTACACTAGCAGACTGATGTTTCACAGTCAAAAAAGTTTTTTTTTTTTAAAATGTACACTACTGTTACAACAGATATGAGTGGTGGCACTAGTTGTCAAGTGGGCCTGGCACACACGCTGGCAGGCAGGCAACTGCTATTAGATTACACTAGCAGACTGATGTTTCACAGTCAAAAAAGTTTTGTTTTTTTTAAATTTACACTACTGTTACAACAGATATGAGTGGTGGCACTAGTTGGCAAGGGGGCCTGGCACACACGCTGGCAGGCAGGCAACTGCAATTAGATTACACTAGCAGACTGATGTTTCACAGTCAAAAAAGTTTTTCTTTTTTTAAATTTACACTACTGTTACAACAGATATGAGTGGTGGCACTAGTTGGCAAGTGGGCCTGGCACACACGCTGGCAGGCAGGCAACTGCAATTAGATTACACTAGCAGGCTGATGTTTCACAGCCAAAAAAGTTTTTTTTACAAAATTTACACTACTGTTACAACAGATATGAGTGGTGGCACTTAGCAAGTGGGCCTGGCACACACGCTGGTAGGCAGGCAACTGCAATTAGATTTCACTAGCAGACTGATGTTTCACAGTCAAAAAAGTTTTTTTAAAAAAAATTTACACTACTGTTACAACAGATATGAGTGGTGGCACTAGTTGGCAAGTGGGCCTGGCACACATGTTGGCAGGCAGGCAGGCAACTTCTTATAGATTACACTAGCAGACTGATGTTTCACAGTCAAAAAAGTTTTTTTTTACAAAATTTACACTACTGTTACAACAGATATGAGTGGTGGCACTGCAGGCAGGCAACTGCAATTAGATTACACTAGCAGACTGATGTTTCACAGTCAAAATTACACAGGCAAAAAAAAAAAAAGATGTTCTTGCCATAAAAAGGGCTTTTTGGGGTGCTGTCCTTACAGCAGTGATGGGACTTTAGTGGACACTGAATACACTAGCCTAGCTATCAATTTCCCTATAAAATCAGCAGCAGCTACACTATCCCTCCTCTCACTAAGAATGCAGGATCAGAATGAATCTAAAATGGCCGCTGTCCAGGAGCTGGCAGGGTCTGGGAGGGAGTGTCTGCTGCTGATTGGCTGAAATGTGTCTGCAGACTGTGAGATACAGGGTCAAAGTTTACTCAATGATGACGAATAGGGGGCGGATCAAACATCGCATATGTTCGCCCCACGCGGCAAACGCGAACAAGCTATGTTCGCCGGGAACTATTTGCCGGCGAACTATTCGCGACATCACTACAGATATAACATGAATCATTATTATGAAGGTAGAATTTGCTGTCATAAATATTGCTGTTCAATGCAGGTACGCTTTCAGTTCTTTTGTGAAGCAAGTATAAATAAAGGTTGTCTTAGTGTGCTCCCTTTATAGCATTCACTTTAGCGTCCATTTAATCCTGCCGTAAAGCCAGAAAAAGTCAATGACTTTCCAGAGTAAAAAGGAACACAAAGTTACCATGCCATTATGCAAGCTGTTAGTTACTCATTATCCTCCATATTACCAGCTTGTGGCTCCAAAAGGTCGTCATCCACAGGGCATCGCTACAGATAGCAAGCGTGTAGCAAAAGACAGACCAATTTTTTCCTTAAATGCTGGTTTACTGGAAACACTGTAGCCTTCGGTTAGGTCTAAAGCAAAGCAGCCTCCGCTCCGAGTACGTTACGGCCGTCACTGCTGACGCGTTTCACCCCCCACGTGACTGCATCGTCATAGGGGTTTCCTCAGGGCAAACAGTTTGCTCTTGAGTATTTTAGATGGTTCATTTGTCTACAATATGTCTATGTAGATGCTCTGCCTTAACATGTTTGGAAAAGCACTGAAATATACCACTTTATATGGTATTTTTTTGAATGATGAATTCTGTTTAATTAAATAAAAATAATGTGCTGAAATCCCTGTCTTTTGTGTAGCAACATATTTAGTTTCTACTGTTCTTCCTTTTTAAATGTATTTATCAATAAAATTAAAAACCAAACAAAAGCTAAAAACAATTTCAACATAGAGTGTATTTTTTAAGTTATACACCTTAATGGGGGAGTGAACGGTGTCGTATATTGCTCTAATTAGCTATATATAAAATATGTAGAGGGTCAGAGTGGAGTCCCAAATAAAGGGGGAATAACTTAGCATGGATCCCTAAGATAGTGATACACCTGTGGCAGGGCATTGGTAGTAAATGCCCCTGTTATTATGTGTTATGTTCTGTAAAGTTATGTGGTAGAACAGGTGGTAAATAAGTTTAGGTACCTAGTATCCGCTATAGTAGGACCACTCAGCCTCACACCAAACCTTGGATTCACACAGATTTAACTTACAGGAATCCGGTTTTGCTCATTGAACTGAGGGTCACTACTGCAGGGTACAGAGTGAAAACGGAGCTGTCACGCAACCAGGTTACAGGATGCCTGTATTTCAACAGATAGGAGGAGTATCTATAGATAGAGTAGGTAGTTAATCAACTAATTACTTAGTGATTAAATGATATAGCTGACACATATACAAAGAAGACAGGAAGTGAAATGGAATGTAATACAAACAGATGTAGTACAAAGAGATATTGTAATTAGGCCAAAATGTATTTGTTAGGAATTCAGCACTTCAGGGAATATCATATGTAGTTAGAATGATATTTTGGATTATGTTATCAGATATAGATTATGCAAGGATAGGATAGTAACAAACGATAAGTCACTTAGTTAGGTTCAAGGTGGTCACAGCAAATGATGTTAATCAAGCAGCAGTTCAAACAGAGTAGGCAATGTAACAGGCAGTTGAAGTTAATCCTGCATTTTAGTGATAGTAACAGTCATTGAATACAGTGCTTAAGTAGTTTGCTTACTTGAGAGACATAATGATATCCAAATAGAGTAATAAAATATACAGACCAATTCCTGATGGTTATTTGGAAGGCTAAGTCAGAGCCAGATGAAAACCTTACGGTATCCTGAATGCTTGTTTGTAGAAAGGACACAGCGCGGTACACGCGCTGCAGACACGTTGAGATGCCGGGTGTGACGTCACAGCCACCCGGTGTAACAGTTAGGGAATTGAAAGCAGCTCCTTTGGTTCCTAAGAAACTGCAAGTAATAGAATAGGCACACCGGCACACAGCAATGAAGGATTAATGTAGGCTGCAAAGTTTCAAAGCAACAAGTAAGAAATCCCCACAGATTGAGGAAAGGGCTAGGTGTCTTCAGAGAGGAGTCACATAAAGTAACTGATTCAAATTACCAAGCGAGGAGCATAGAGAGGAGGGGCCTTAAATAGGAAAAGAGGATTCAGAATTAAAGGGACAGGATTGTAATAGTGAATACCCTGACAGGACACCCCCCTCAAGGAGTCGCTCAGCGGATCAAGGACCTGGACGGTGAGGATTCCTCCTATGGAACAAGGAAACCAAGCGTGGAGCCATAACATTAGTAGCAGGCTCCCAAGAGTCTTCTTCAGGTCCATAACCCTTCCAACTGACCAAATACTGAAGGTGGTTTCGAAAGTATCGAGAATCTTGAATAGAATCAATCTCGTACTCCTTCTCATCTGTCACATGAGTTAAAGAAGTATCCATCGAAGATGTAGCCCTGATAGAAGCATAGGGTTTAAGGAGTGAGACATGAAATGTTGGATGAATTCTCATGGAAGAAGGTAATTGAAGAGTGACTGCATTCACATTAACAACATTCTTAATTTCAAAGGGACCCAAATAAAGTGAAGCGAGCTTTTTGGAAGGAACTTGTAATCTTATATTCTTCGTGCTTAACCAAACTTTATCTCCCACCTTATATTCAGGAGGTTTAGAACGTCGTAGATCGTAGTAATGTTTTTGAGCTTTTTGAGCATCGAGTAGTAGTTGTTTAACAGTGGCGAAACCTTTCACTAAGGTATTGATTTTATCATTAACAACGGGTATAGGAGAATTTTTTGGAGTCTGAATGTCATAAGAAGGATGAAAACCGTAGTTAAGGAAAAATGGAGACATTTTAGTGGAGGAGTTGAGCATGTTATTATGAGCAAATTCAGCAGTGGAAAGGAGAGAATGCCAGTTATCTTGTTCTAGAGAACAGTAACAACGGAGATACTGTTCCAGGGCTTGATTTGTTCTCTCAGTCTGCCCATTGGTTTGTGGATGAAAAGCTGTACTTAACCTCCTAGAGATGTTGAGGGATTTACAAAGATGTTCCCAAAATCTAGAGGTAAACTGAGAACCTCTGTCACTAGTAATGGAATTTGGTAGACCATGTAATTTGACAATATGATCTATGAAAAGAGTAGCTGTTTCTTGAGCTGTGGGTAGACCTCTATGTGGCAGGAAATGGGCCATTTTAGAAAAAAGATCAACAATGACCATGATAGTGTTGAAGTTAGCAGAAGGTGGCAGATCGACAATAAAGTCCATGGCAATATCTGCCCAAGGTCTTTCAGGTACTGGAAGAGATAGAAGGTATCCGTAAGGACGTGTATGTTGATGTTTTTTAGTAGTGCAAAGAAAACATGTTTTGATGTATTGCTTGATTGTATCAGACATTTTGGGCCACCAATAATTCCTTGAGAGGATATGAAGAGTCCTATGTACGCCAGGATGACCTGCTAAAGAGGAATCATGAGCTGCTGCTAAAAGTTGATTCCTGAGATCCTTGGGTCAATATAGCTGATCATGATGATAGAACAGTTCATCAGAATGTTTATTTAAATTGAGGTGTGTTATTAATGAATCCTCCTTCTGTTGCAGCTTTAGGGTCTCCAAGAAATCGTTTGTTAAACAAATGATTCTGTCCGCAGGTATCACTGAGGCAGGTGTCAAATGATCTTGTGGCTTAGGAGGTATACGAGAGAGGGTATCTGCCTTAAGATTCTTAGAACCTGGACGATAGGTGATCACATAATCAAAACGTGAAAAGAAAAGGCTCCAGCGGACTTGACGAGAAGTCAGGGTCTTGTTTGACTTTAAATACTCTAAATTACGATGGTCTGTGTAAATAGTAATTGGAAATTTTGTACCTTCCAAGATATGCCTCCAGAATTCCAATGCGGATTTGATGGCAAGCAATTCCTTATCACCAATACCATAATTTATCTCAGCTGAGCTCATGACACGAGAGTAGAATGCAACAGGATGTAATGGCTTTTCTTGAGAGGCCCTCTGGGATAGAACAGCCCCTATTGCAAATTCAGAAGCATCAACCTCAAGCGTAAAATGACAACTGGGATCTGGGAATTGCAAAATAGGGGCTGAAGTAAATTTATTCTTGAGGGTAGTGAAAGAGTCCTGAGCTTTACTATCCCATGAAAACCTGATATGTTTCTTAGTTAAAGTTGTTAATGGTTTAACAATATGTGAGAAATCTTTAATGAATTTTCTATAAAAATTCGCAAAACCAAGAAACCTCTGGACATCTTTTTTACATGAGGGTACTGGCCATTTGAGTATAGCTTCTACTTTACTGGTCTCCATAGTAATCCCAGTAGGAGAGATACAGTAACCCAGAAATGAAATAGAGTTAGTATTAAATATACATTTCTCTAGTTTAGCGTAGAGATGATGTTGTCTTAAACGAGATAGAACTAATTTTACATGTTTTAAATGATTTTCAAAAGTGTCTGAATAGACAAGAATGTCATCTAGATAGATAACAATACATACATCCAGAAGGTCGTGAAAAACATCATTTATGAAGCACTGGAAAGTGGCTGGGGCGTTGCAAAGCCCAAACGGCATTACTGTGTATTCGTAAAGTCCGTAACGTGTACGGAAAGCCGTTAACCACTCATCCCCTGCTCTCATCCTGATTAAATTGTATGCACCCCTAAGATCGAGCTTGGTGTAGATGGTGGCACCCTGAAGGCGCTCAATTAGTTCAGGAATGAGAGGCAGGGGATATCTGTTTTTCTTAGTACATTTATTCAGTTGTCTGTAATCTATAATGGGGCGTAAACTGCCATCTTTATTTTTCACAAAAAACATAGCAGCACCTGCAGAGGAAGTGGATGGACGTATAAACCCTTTTTTCAAGTTTTCGTCTAGATATTCCTTAAGGTGTGCTAGTTCAGGTTGGGACAAAGGATATATATGACCATATGGAATGGTGCAGTTAGGAATGAGATCAATAGGGCAGTCATACTTCCTATGTGGTGGAAGTGTGGCTGCCTCAACCTTATCAAAAACATCAGCATATTCTTTGTAGCAATCTGGTAATGTCTCTACATTAATATGACAAAGTGTATGAGAATCAGTGCAGAATTGCTTGCAGTACTGAGAATCAAAAACTACAGTAGAGTCTGTCCAAGAAATAGTGGGGTTATGCATAGACAACCACTGAATACCGAGTATCATAGGGTAGACAGAACTTGGTAAAACATCAAAAGATATTAACTCAGTATGCCCTGAGTCTGAGGTAACCTTAAGTGGAACTGTATGGTGTGAAATAGGACCAGAACTAAAAAATGATCCATCAACCAAACGGATGGCTAGTGCAACACTCTTTTTTATTAGTGGTATTTTGTGCTTATCAACAAAAACTAAATCTATGAAATTCCCAGATGCTCCAGAGTCAATTACGGCCTGTACGTCTATCTTCTGCTGATCCCACTGCAACGAGAGAGGGATTGATAAATGAAGCAAATTATTATTAACCATATTAACATTGTGCTTAAATCTCACTCTCTTACCCTTCTTTTGACGAAGGAGAGATGGGCAATCCCTTACGCCATGATCCTTTTCGGCACAATAGAGGCACAAATTAAGCAGTTTGCGTCTGGCTTTCTCTTCAGGCTTTAGAGGGCCTCTAATCACAGCAACATCCATGGGTTCATCAACATTCTTGGTAGCATGGGTAGGAAGATTTATATGATAGGGAGTGTATTTCTTAGGAGTGATGTCAGTTATGGATTTTTCATATTTCCTTTCCCTGAGTCTCCGGTCAATACCAATACATAAAGTCATGAGATCCTCAAGAACATCTGGAATGATACCTCTAGCAAGTTCATCTTTTAATGAGTCACTGAGGCCCATGCGAAATTGATTTTTCAGAGCTGGGTTGTTCCATAAAGTGTCAGGAGCCCATCTTTTAAAGTCTGTTATGTATTCCTCTACCATCCTTTTCCCTTGGCGTAAGGATCTCAAAGCTGTTTCAGCAGTATTCTGCTTGTTATGATCCTCATATAAAAGGGACATCGCAGAAAAGAAAGAATCAAGAGAATTTAATATGGGATCATCAGTCTCATAGAAAGTGTTGGCCCAAGATTTAGCTTCTCCACGCAAAAAAGAAATCACAGTCAAAACTTTAATTCTGTCAGTAGGATAAGACCTAGGTTTTAAAGTGAACATAAGAGTGCAAGAATTTCTAAAGTCTCTGAACATGGACCTGTCCCCAGAGAATTTCTCTGGCGGACTTACAACAGGCTCCGGTGTAAACTCAGAAGTAGAAGGTTTAGTTGTCATATGCTCATTAATAAATTTTCTAATATTCTGGTTCTCAATTTGTATCTCTCTTAAACCCTGTAACATACTATCCATACTTTGTGCTAGAGAACCCACTCTATTGGAAAGCTCACTCAACTCCATGATAGTGGATAGAGGTACTTTTATATTTTTTTTTTAGGCTTGGTAATATGTTATGTTCTGTAAAGTTATGTGGTAGAACAGGTGGTAAATAAGTTTAGGTACCTAGTATCCGCTATAGTAGGACCACTCAGCCTCACACCAAACCTTGGATTCACACAGATTTAACTTACAGGAATCCGGTTTTGCTCATTGAACTGAGGGTCACTACTGCAGGGTACAGAGTGAAAACGGAGCTGTCACGCAACCAGGTTACAGGATGCCTGTATTTCAACAGATAGGAGGAGTATCTATAGATAGAGTAGGTAGTTAATCAACTAATTACTTAGTGATTAAATGATATAGCTGACACATATACAAAGAAGACAGGAAGTGAAATGGAATGTAATACAAACAGATGTAGTACAAAGAGATATTGTAATTAGGCCAAAATGTATTTGTTAGGAATTCAGCACTTCAGGGAATATCATATGTAGTTAGAATGATATTTTGGATTATGTTATCAGATATAGATTATGCAAGGATAGGATAGTAACAAACGATAAGTCACTTAGTTAGGTTCAAGGTGGTCACAGCAAATGATGTTAATCAAGCAGCAGTTCAAACAGAGTAGGCAATGTAACAGGCAGTTGAAGTTAATCCTGCAATTTAGTGATAGTAACAGTCATTGAATACAGTGCTTAAGTAGTTTGCTTACTTGAGAGACATAATGATATCCAAATAGAGTAATAAAATATACAGACCAATTCCTGATGGTTATTTGGAAGGCTAAGTCAGAGCCAGATGAAAACCTTACGGTATCCTGAATGCTTGTTTGTAGAAAGGACACAGCGCGGTACACGCGCTGCAGACACGCTGAGATGCCGGGTGTGACGTCACAGCCACCCGGTGTAACAGTTAGGGAATTGAAAGCAGCTCCTTTGGTTCCTAAGAAACTGCAAGTAATAGAATAGGCACACCGGCACACAGCAATGAAGGATTAATGTAGGCTGCAAAGTTTCAAAGCAACAAGTAAGAAATCCCCACAGATTGAGGAAAGGGCTAGGTGTCTTCAGAGAGGAGTCACATAAAGTAACTGATTCAAATTACCAAGCGAGGAGCATAGAGAGGAGGGGCCTTAAATAGGAAAAGAGGATTCAGAATTAAAGGGACAGGATTGTAATAGTGAATACCCTGACATTATGTGTCTAAAAGACAAGTAGTATCGTTTAGGAAATGTCCATGGATCAAATATGATGATAAGTAATAACATGAAAAACATGAAAAACATTTTTTTTAACAATGCCAATCTACTAACAGAATATTTAACTTGTTGTCATTTGGTTCTTACCCAAGTCTAGGGGAACCTCAATGAAGAAGCTCCTCATGTGCTATTGATGATCCCGAATTGTCCTAGACGTGAAGATCTGATTTCCAGTTCAGGTTTATGAATTTGGACAGACAGTGCCAGTACTGGAGTTAAGGGTGGTCTGGGGGAGAAGGCTCTGTCTTCCTTCTTTTAGATTGGGACTTGACCCATTGTGGATATTGCTCCCTAGGAGGATCTTGAATCATATCTCGTTGTGAAGATGAAGTCTCCAAGAC
Source organism: Bombina bombina (assembly GCF_027579735.1). Classification (NCBI taxonomy): domain Eukaryota; kingdom Metazoa; phylum Chordata; class Amphibia; order Anura; family Bombinatoridae; genus Bombina; species Bombina bombina. Next base: position 4,851 of record NW_026512407.1, on the reverse strand, counting down.
ATTATCCACTGGGGGCACAATAGCAATGTTCAATTTCTTTGTCAGATTGTCTAAGTCCAGGAAATGTTTGTAAATGATTTGAGAGCCATTGTGGGTGACTATTAGACTGAATGGGAATCCCCAGCGTTATCTAATGTTATTTTCCTGCAAGGTTTTGGTGATAAATCTAACCTCTTTCCTCCTCTGTATAGTTTGCGGGCAGAGATCTTGATATATTTGCAGGTTGTGATCCTTGAAAGTAATGGTTCATCTTGACCTTGCAGCTTGCCACAGTTCCTCTTTAGTGGTATAACGTAAAAACTTCATAATCACATCCCTCGGAGGGGCGGGAGGTTTAGAGCGGGATCTAAGTGCTCTATGAATCCGCTCCATGTCTTCATTCTGAAGCGGAGGTGATCTAGGAAGTAAGAAGTGAAATAAATCTTTTACGTAGGATTTTAACTGATCTTGCGGTACGTCTTCTGGGATACCTCTAATCCTAACGTTATTTCGCCTACCACGGTTGTCGAGGTCTTCAAGATCTCCTTTCTGCTAAAAACAAAGGATACTACTATATACTCATCTTACTGGACCTCTCTGCTGCTTTTGACACTGTTGACCATCCCCTTCTCCTACAGACTCTCAGCTCTCTTGGGGTCTGAGACACTGCCCTCTCCTGGATTCACTCTTATCTCTCTAACAGATCCTTCTCCGTCTCTTCTGCTGGTGACTCCTCCTTTCTTTTGCCTATGTCTGTTGGAGTACCTCAAGGCTCTGTCCTGGGTCCTCTACTCTTCTCTATTTACACTTCTTCACTGGGTAAACTTATCAACAGCTATGGCTTCAGTTATCATCTCTATGCTGAGGATACCCAGATCTACCTTTCCACCCCTGCACTCTCTCCTTCTGTCAATTCTCACATCAGCGACTGCTTATCTGGCATTTCCTCCTGGATGGCCTCTCACCACCTAAGTATAAACATGTCGAAGACCGAACTACTTCTAATTCCCCCCTCTAACTCTATTCCAGTTTCTAATCTTTCCATCACTGTTGGCGGCACCCCAAGTCTGCCTTGGAGTCACGCTTGACTCAGATCTGTCCTTCATTTCCCACATCCAATTGCTCTCTTCATTCTGCCGCAACCACCTACGCAATATCTCAAAAATTCGTCCGTTTCTAAGTGCTGAAACTACTAAACAGCTAATCCACTCCCAGGTAATTTCCTGACTTGACTACTGTAACAACTTACTAACTGGCCTCCCTCTCTCCCGCCTCTCTCCCCTCCAATCCATCCTTAATGCATCTGCCAGACTAATCCACCTCTCTTGACGCTCTGTTTCTGCTGCACCTCTCTTTGAGTCCCTTCACTGGCTCCCTATTCACAACAGAGTTAAAGTCAAAATTCTCACCCTGACCTACAAAGCCCTCACCAATGCTGCCCCACCCTACCTGTCCTCACTTATCAACAGATACACTCCTGCCCGCCCCCCTAAGATCCAACAATGACCTGCTTCTTGCGTCCTCTACCATCACCTCCTCTCATACTAGACTATAGGACTTCTCTCGGGCAGCACCAACCCTCTGGAACGCACTTCCTCGTGCTGTCAGACTTGCCCCTAACTTCTCCTCCTTTAAACATTCCCTAAAGAACTTTCTGTTCAGGGAAGCTTATCACCCGACTTATTAACATACTAACTTCACTTAACTAACAGCTGCCATCTATCTCCTCACTAATATCATTCTCACCTTTGCAGTCCCCACCTCCTGTTTCCCATCCTACCCATCTAGATTGTAAGTTCCCACGGGAATAGGGCCCTCAATTCCCCCTGTTTTTGTCTGTAAGACTTTGTCGTATTGTTTCTCCATTGTACTGTTATCCTTGTACCCATGGGCAGCGCTGCGGAATCTGTTGGCGCTTTATAAATAAAGAATAATAATAATCTACTCCCAGCTAGTATGGAGGCTGCTGGAGATCTGGGGACCCTGTGTGATGGTCGCGGGTATGCCGCAGCTCCCAAATCCAACACCAATCACCAGAATCACGTTGTGAAGGTAGGGGCTTATGATAGCTTTCAGAGATGGATACCCCTCTTGGTCTTGTCCGGTTACACTGACGTCTGCATCTATATGTGACATGAGAGGAGCATGACGATGACGGCGACTGCAATGTTAGGCCATTTGATATCCGTGTCTCTACAAGTAAAGCAGGTATGTCTGGGTGTAGCAGCAGGGTCCTTAATTATACATTTATCTCTGGGAGCTAGTAAACGTGTCCACAAAGATGACTGACTCTGGAAGTTGCGCCCCCCCATATTAGGCTATTTTTAATCAGAAATTAATTAAACACTTAATATATTTCATGCACCCCCCCCCCCCCTTTAATATGTGTGCCACTATTTTTGGAAACTAGTTTTCACAGCAGGTATTTGAGGGAGAGTTGCTGCACATGTGCAAACACATTAGTAGTGGAATGAAGTAAAAACTAAATTTCAACATGGCACCGATGAGTAGAGGTAGGTGGTAAATAACCTTAATATTATTCTTATAAAATGTATTTAGTGTTTAATGTCTCTCTAAAGCCAAAGGCCTAGATTTAGAGTTGGGCGGTAGCCGTCAAAACCAGCGTTAGAGGCTCCTAACGCTGGTTTTTACCGCCCGCTGGTATTTGGAGTCAGTCAGGAAAGGGTCTAACGCTCACTTTGCAGCCGCGACTTTTCCATACCGCAGATCCCCCTACGCCATTTGCGTATCCTATCTTTTCAATGGGATCTTTCTAACGCCGGTATTTAGAGTCGTGGCTGAAGTGAGCGTTAGAAATCTAACAACAAAACTCCAGCCGCAGAAAAAAGTCAGTAGTTAAGAGCTTTCTGGGCTAACGCCGGTTTATAAAGCTCTTAACTACTGTGCTCTAAAGTACACTAACACCCATAAACTACCTATGTACCCCTAAACCGAGGTCCCCCCACATCGCCGCCACTCTATTAAATTTTTTTAACCCATCTGCCGCTCCGTACACCGCCGCCAGCTACGTTATCCCTATGTACCCCTAATCTGCTGCCCCTAACATCGCCGACCACTATGTTATATGTATTAACCCCTAATCTGCCACCCCTGCTATCGCTGACACCTGCATATTATTATTAACCCCTAATCTGCCGCTCCGTACACCGCCGCAACCTACATTATACCTATGTACCCCTAATCTGCTGCCCCTAACACCGCCGACCCCTATATTATATTTATTAACCCCTAATCTGCCCCCCACAACGTCGCCTCCACCTACCTACAATAAATAACCACAAATCTGCCGACCTGATCTCACTGCTACTATAATAAATGTATTAACCCCTAAAGCTAAGTCTAACTCTAACCCTAACACCCACCTAAGTTAAATATAATTTAAATCTAACGAAATAAATTAACTATTATTAAATAAATTATTCCTATTTAAAGCTAAATACTTACCTGTAAAATAAACCCTAATATAGCTACAATATAAATTATAATTATATTGTAGCTATTTTAGGATTAATATTTATTTTACAGGCAACTTTGTAATTATATTAACCAGGTACAATAGCTATTAAATAGTTAATAACTATTTAATAGTTACCTAGTTAAAATAATTACAAAATTACCTGTAAAATAAATCCTAACCTAAGTTACAATTAAACCTAACACTACACTATCAATAAATTAATTAAATAAAATACCTACAATTATCTACAATTAAACCTAACACTACACTATCAATAAATTAATTAAATACAATACCTACAAATAAATACAATGAAATAAACTAACTAAAGTACAAAAAATAAAAAAGAACTAAGTTACAAAAAATAAAAAAATATTTACAAACATTAGAAAAATATTACAACAATTTTAAACTAATTACACCTACTCTAAGCCCCCTAATAAAATAACAGAGATCACAAGCAATCCCAATGAAGCTTTTGTTACAGACGTACATCAACAAATTGGGAAGTGGGTTAACAAAGGACTATATAGGGTAGCATACTTTCTAGAAGGGGGAAAGATACCCTCAGTTGCAAGAGATAATCCAACCAGGGAAGCTACAATGGTTCTTATACCTTCAAATTGCCTCGGCCTTAAATGCATACTGCTCCCCGTGGCCTGCACAAGCGTATTTGTTCTACCCCATTTAGACAAAAGAAGATGATCTCCATTATATACATGGCCCTGGTAGATAGCTGGACGGCAGACACAGGCTTAATTATACCCAGAGAGGAATGGTCTCAAATATTTAGGGATTCAGGGAGAGGGTTGATTAGTGCGGATCTAAAGGAGAACTGTATAAAACCAGTCTTCAGATGGTACCTTAATCCAGTAAGAGCTTCCCACTTCTCCAGTGGGGGCATGAAGCTTTGCTACAGAGGCTGTGGTCAGGAGGGAGGTTATCTTCACATGTGGTGGGACTGTCCTAGGGTTAGGGTGATATGGGATAAACTACAGGGATGTTGAGTGAGATCTTACAAGAGCCTATCTCCCTTAATGCGGCCCAAGCTCTCCTCAATCAGAGGATGGACTCATTCAATGGAGCAATTAATACGTTTATCAAAATGTTAAGCACAGCTACCAGAATCTGTATTGCTATACATTGGAAGGTGGGGGTCCTAGAGTGGCAAAAAGTTTTAAATAAAATTAAACATACATACCGCATGTCAGAGCTTGTAGCCACAATCACGGGGAGCAGGGAGCAGTTTACCAAGGTCTGGTACTTCTGGATTATGCAAAATGGAGAGGGCAACATCAGTAAGAGTTGAGGAGTCTCTGTTCTGCTTTCTGGCTGGATCCTATCAATCCAAATGTTTATCTTAGAGGTCAGGAGGGGGTTGTAGTAGGGGCTTT